>NC_088213.1:36206825-36506825 GCF_036934945.1 Oncorhynchus masou masou
CACTGCCATGTTGAGTTGTTAAGTTGTTTGCATGTTCTCCCTCCCTCCCTTGCCTTCAACATGGGGACGTTTTATCCCTGTATTATGGCTTCACAGTATTATTTGGCATGCTCTCAGTCTTGCCGTTTGCAGCTCTGGGGGATTGTTGGGTTGAATGAGGGATTAGGGCCGAGCCAGTTCCTGCTCACTGCATTGCTCTTATAGCATCTCAACAATCACAGAGATAAAATGAGCTCCCCTTATTGTGTTGGGGATTTATGCCTTCCTGTTCCTGTTGTCGTCTTCACTGTCTCCTTTTGGCATAAAAGGTCTTTGCGATGGCTGAATGTCAAAATGTATTTTATGTCTGCAGTTGAAAATACAATGTTGGAGCGTTGCGGCCTGAACACCTCTACTGTGAGTGGCTGTCTGGTAGTCTGTGTGGGTGTGTGGGCTTGGGCCTGCTGTGTGGTCCTGTCCTGTCCTCCCCCTCACCACAGGGGAGCCATCACCAGTACATGACTCTATAAGTGTCCACGGCCCCAGTCCCAGGCCACCATGGCATGGCATCGGGCACATCCTGGCCTCTTCTTCTCTCCTCTCTACACTGTGGACTACTGTGACATCTTTATGCCTGCCCAGAGCCTGAAGGGAACCTGTCTCTGTCTCTTGCACTCCTCTCACTCCTCTCCTCTGCACTCCTCTCCTCTGCTCTCCTCTCCTCTGCTCTCCTCTCCTTTCCACACTGTGGACTACTGTGACATCTTTATGCCTGCCCAGAGCCTGAAGGGAACCTGTCTCTTTAAGCCCTGCTCTCCTCTCCTCTCCTCTCCTCTCCTCTCCTCTCCTCTCCTCTCCTCTCCTCTCCTCTCCTCTCCTCTCCTCTCCTTTCCACACTGTGGACTACTGTGACATCTTTATGCCTGCCCAGAGCCTGAAGGGAACCTGTCTCTTTAAGACCTGCACTCCTCTCCTCTCTTCTCCTCTCCTCTCCTCTCTTCTCCTCTCCTTTCCACACTGTGGACTACTGTGACATCTTTATGCCTGCCCAGAGCCTGAAGGGAACCTGTCTCTTTAAGACCTGCACTCCTCTCTTCTCCTCTCCTCTCCTCTCCTCTCCTCTCCTTTCCACACTGTGGCTTACTGTGACATCTTTATGCCTGCCCAGAGCCTGAAAGGAACCTGTCTCTTTAAGACCTGCACTCCTCTCCTGCTTTCTTTCTTCTTCAAGACAGATTATATTTATGGCTGCAGTAAAATGGCAAAAGCCCTATTTTGTCACTGATCAGGCTCATTTTTGATTTTCCCTCCCAGAGTCACAGTGAGGGGGGACTGGAAATCAGTGGGGTTGAGCCAAGGGGCCTGCAGTGTACATTTCACACAGTTGCTGTTTTATCCTGTAAGAGGGATTGGTTTCTGGAGGCCTGGCGTCAGCCTCTGCTTTACGATTTCAAATCATATTAGGTGCAGCCTTTTGAGAGACATTGGGCGGAGAATAGCCCAGAGAAAACGGTTGAGCATACCTTCAAAGGCTTGGTCGTTTAATTATTCATATCCATTTATTTTATTCTTAAACTCTCTTAAACCAGATAAGACCATGCATTGTTGTCCCACAAAAGGTGTTTGCAACCTCCGTAAATCGCTTTGTTCTGGTGCCTTGAAACAGTTAATATCAATGGCCGCCCATACACAAAGAGTATTGTCTAACGGTGATACGTCTTTTCAATTAGGAGGCGCTGAGAGACTTGGGCTCGTTCCTGGAAAAGGTAGCTTGCTTTACTGATAGCTCTAGAGACCAGTAATTGATTACAAGGTGTGAAATTAATGAAAGTTAAGCATGGAGCTAGTGTGGCCGTCTCCCTGTAGAGGTGTGTTACTGGCCCAGGACTCTTCCTACTTCCCTCCCTGCAGCATGGACTTAAACCACTCAAAAGAGTTTGTTTACTGTCTGTAAATGTGACTGAAATGACTCAACCTGACTCAACATTTAGTACTGCAGTCAGACTGAGTCATCTGCCTTCATCTGCAGGGACAGTGTCATCACAGCCCTTTAACTCTCGGAACCGATATTATGCTCGTACATTTGTGATGAAAGCATTGATTAGAACATGGCAGCCATCTTTGACATAGCCAAATGTGACTGGTGTGGATAGAGGGAAGCTGTGAGGGCCAGGATCGCCTTCAGGTCACATTAACAGACAAACTGTCCACAGGGAAATGAACTCAATCCATCCTTTCACATTGTTAATTTCGTCAACTGTGTTTAATTTCATCAGACGGGGGGGGGGGGGGGGGGGTCCACCTCCATGGATGTGTCTGCAGTAAGTGCAACTCTCTGTCAACGCCACAAGACATCTCAGTGACCCAGACTTAAACTGCCTGTCATATCTATAATGTATGTGTCTGCCTACTTCCAGCCACTTGCTGTACTGCTGGGGGATGAGCAGCAAAGCTGTAGTGAAGGTTTCTGATGCCGTTGTTAGTGTTACTGTCGCCTCCAATGGCTCTGTTTGGTCCGTGGTTATTTGGGGCCTCAACCGTGTACGGTAGACGTCCCTCGTTATCAAATAAGATGCAATTCCATTATGTTTGCCTTAAAAACATTACCTCGGGCATCCGTAGCAGAAATGGCTTTGAGAGAAATAGCAAGATAAAATTAAAGCAATTCTGGTGAAATGATATTGAAATCCATAATAAGATAGTTTAATATCTATGGTAACAAAAAATATGGTATGTAACCAACCCAAGGCTTAAGGACTAATACAACTTTGTTTGAATTTCAAACTGCTGCTCCAGCATGATCCTACATTAGACACAGAGACCATGACAATTTCCTGATAGACTTTCCAGAGCCACCAGTGTATATCTGATCCCTATGCCAACTAAGCTAAATGCTAACCAAGTCAAGTCCTTTGCGCTTTAGCCAAAGGCTATGCCTTCTGTTAGACTCCTGGCTGGATGGCTGGCTGGCTGGATTTAGAGATGGGGATGAGATAAATGACTGGTAGTGAATGGAGCACACTAAGAAGGTCAGAGGATTAGAGGCCCCTATAGGGCCCCAGGTTCACACCAGCTAAATTACTTCTGGGTAAAGACTGAGGCCCTCTCTGTTCAGTATATCACAGCAGCCAATAGAAGCACATACAACATTATGTCCACATATACTGAGTATACCAAATATTAGGAACACCTTCCTAATATTGAGTTGCACCCCCCCCCCTTTGGGCATGGACTCTACAAGGCGTCGCAAGCTTTCCACAGGGATGCTGTCCCATGTTGATATCCATCGCTTCCCACAGTTGTGTCAAGTTAGCTGAATGTGCTTTGGGTGGTGGTCCATTCTTGGTACACATGGGGGAAAAAGCAGTATTGCAGTTCTTGACACAAACCGGTGCACCTGGCACCTACTACCATGCCCCGTTCAAACGCACTTCAAACATTTGTCTTGCCCATTCACCCTCTGAATGGCACAATATAACATAACATACACAATCCATGTCAATTGTTTGACGGCTAAAAAGGTACTTCTTTAACCCGTCTCCTCCCTTTCATCTACACTGATTGAAGTGGATTTAACAAGTGACATCAATAAGGGATCATAACATTCACCTGTGTTCACCTGGTAAGTATTTGTCATGGAAAGAGCAGGTGTCCTTAATGTTTTGTACTCAGTGTGGTCTTGGTGTAAGTTCTGGCTGCAGTGGTGATACACTTCTACCTTCAGGAGACAAATGCCTCATTTCGTGCGTCTGCAACCATGATATTGCCTGAGACTGAGGCAGTGATAGTTATAGTATGGTTACGCTATACTAACTTGGACATGGAAACATTTCCTTTTGATTCAAAATACCTGAGGGGTATGGTGAGGGGGGCCACTTTGGTTTTAGAAGTGGGGGAGACATAACTTGGCCTCCCGCATATTTTGGGGGGGGCATCTAAAGCTAATTTCCTGCATTTTTACACAATCCAATATGCCGTCACTATTTAGAACAAAAAGTAAGCAAAAATGCCCGCAGTCATCAAGCTAGGTAAAATATCATTATTAAATATGTTTAAATGATAAATACGACTGAACTAGATCAAAGGTAATTCAATAATAAATATTGTGTTGCACCTATAACCACTAGAATTGCAAAACTAAGACTTTTGATTGTCTTTATTAAGACATCCTCTATATCACATTTCAGCCAGACTGACCAGCCGGCCCGAGCTGCCTGCACGCCCGACACCACCAGTCTAGTCAATAACTCAACTCTCACAACACAAGTTCCTTCCCAGTTCCCACCTTCATTTTTTTCAATTCCCAAGAGAAAGGTTTGGAAACAAAAAAAAGCATACACATACACCTCACATATACATTAACAAGCAGAAACAGCAAATCCTCCATATAATTAATGTCATGGGCCTAATAGTACAATCTAATACACCCCACTCGCAAACAATATAGCCGGGTCACCTCATCCTGTCCCTAGGTGTCCACCGCCCTGAATTGCCACAATATAATACACCCCACTAAGCTTTAGGATCTTAGTGAAACATTCATTATTGGTTGTGGGTGTGTTACACCAAGGCCAGAGTGACAACCCCCAGGACAGCAGACCCCCAGGGCCAGGACTGCGCAGCCAGCGATAGCCTCAATAGGTATCTCCCCAGACGTGGGCATGTTTTCAATACAGACTCTTTTAGTCAGATTGTATTCCATATAAGGCATCCAGACCTTTATGAAAGTTGCCCAGTATACCCTTAATCTTGTAATAAATGAAATGATAGATAACTTGATATTGTGTGAGGATAACCAACCTTCCAATGAATGGCAATACATTTCTTAGCCACTATAAATGTTTCACATTTTACAGATGCTCTTGTCCAGAGTGACTGACAGTAATGAGTGTTTACATTTTCATACTGGTCCCCCGTGGGAATCAAACCCACAACCCTGGCGTTGCAAGCCCCATGCTCTACTAACAGAGCTACACAGTGTCATTACACAATTTCTTCTGATAACAGCCACCAGTATCAACATTTACAAGCAAACAAAAACAGGGAGAAGGGTGGAATCTGTAGACATGCTGAAATAAAAGTACATACTCTTTGCCAGAATTAGGCCAGCCTTCACAAGACCACAACATATGCAAATATGTCCCCTTTTGTGTTTTACACCTCCAGCAGAGGAATGACATTTCTGAGTGCATGTTATTCAGTTTCACTGGATGGTGTTAAACTGCTGTAATTTAATTCTGAGATGATATGAACATGACGGGGCATTTTAACATATATGTATCCAGTCATCATCAATAGCTTCTACCAGGTCTTTCTCACATTTTTGTTTTACATCTTTTGTGTCATCGTGAAAAGCCTCTATCAACCCATGGTATCGTTTGGACCTCAACTTTGAAAGTTTGTCAGACTGACTTAAAATAGCATCAGGCTTGTCCAGTGTTTGCTGCGCAGAGATAATAAAGTGCTGTATCTGCAAAAATTCACCTCAGCTCCTCAGTCTTCCCTGGCTGCCTGACCCTGCTGAGACCCCTGTCACCATCTGATCCTTCTCAGATGAGGCACGGAAAAGCATTTCCATGGTGTACGTTTATACATTATATTATCCAAGAATAGAATCAATGGTTCAATAATTGAAAATGACCATTATTCCCAGACTGTAGCTTTAAGCTGTTGACCTGTAGCTACTGTAGGTCTACCCATCAATTCAAGATGTAACTGTAATTCACTGATATTGTTAATATACTGCAACATTCACTGGGACCAGTGTCACCATAAGACATGATGAGCAGTGTTGTGTACTGACTGTGCACTAGAGGGCTACATTCCTGCGGTATGCCAGCGGGACCTGCGGGTCCCGACAGAGATCATTGCGGCGCGGCCGGCATTTGTCATGCTGTGGGCGGTCAGACAGACGACTTTGGGATTAAAATATATTTGTTGTCCGACAGATTGCTTTGTTAGCCTACTTATTGTATTTAAAACACATATTTTTCGCATTATTCTCACACAATTCGCTGCTTCAACATCAGTAGCCCTTACCTCTCTTGGTTGGGCGTGAGAGATCAAGTGCGGTCTCATTGAGATAGAGTAGGCTGCCTACGTGGGCGGAGGATCATTTTGCAGTCAATTTAAATATGAAATTAATTTAAATATGATTAGACTAGTTTACTACAGTGTCTGTAAATAAATAGGCTATTGATAATGGATAGAAGTGGAGGGCGCTCAACTAACGTGAGTCGAAGTGCAATCAAAAACTTAAATCATCATTGAAAAGGCTCAACGCGCGCATAGGTTAAGCTTCTATGGCGATAAGGCGTTGCGCCGTTTCATTTTCAATAAGTATTGATTACCCATTTACTTGTCTCTGCCAGTAAATTGTCCCCCTAAAAGGTAGGCTATATCCTATTGGCTTGTGCAAAACGCTGTTGTCATTATTGCTGCTTCAAGTTTGGTCTCAATTAAATAGAGTAGGCTATAGCCTATGCTTGGGCGGTGAAGCACTGGGCAGTTATCTGTCCAAGGAAATGTACTTCCTAAATACTTTAATACATTTCCTAGAAATAGGCCTAGATATTGATCACCCATCTTTCCACTACTAAAAGGCAGGCTATGAAAATAGCTCAAGAGAAAGTGCAAGTCTCTCCTACTCTGCTCTCTACAAACTACATCTATCATATTGGTTTATATAGCCCACTAATACAGATAGCCTTATAATGGCCATGTGAGAATCTCTGGTAATTTAAACAATTTCCTAAATTATGTTTGTGCATTTGATATTGCTTATAGGGAGCAAAATTGCTAAGACCATGGCTGGCATGTGAGCTGCGTCAGATACACCTAAACTAACATTGTGGGACTGCGGTTGGGTTTGGAACCAGTTCTTGCGGTAGTCGGTGGGAGTCAGACAGAAAGCCAGCGGGTGTGGGCGGAGTGCGGTTTGAAAAGCTGCGGATGGTAGCAGGATGACGAAATTGGTCCCACCAGACCTCTACTGTGCACCTTGACAGTGAAGACTGTGACGTTACATTGCCATACTGACTAATAAAAACACACATTGCAGTGAAAACATTCAGAATATCAATCTTACATGGTTTGGCTTATGGTTTCATCGTGTGATTCAGGAAAGAATAATAGCTAACGCTAGCCAACTTTTGGCCAGCTCTCGCTAACGGTACATCAACTGGCGAAAGCTAGCCAAGTTCATTTACTTCTGGTGAAACAAAGGCTCCAAAACATTTCCATACAAACAATTGCTGTTAGATAGTAATAATATCGGATAGATAGCTAGAGCCTGGAGCTAACCTGGCTGTGGTAGCTACTAGCTAGCGTAGCTAATTCATTCACCTCAGTTGAGAGGGGATGAAACATTAACTAATATTACATGTCAGTTACAATACTAGCTCAGCACTGTGAATAAACACATGTTTTTTTCTGTTCAACAGCAGTTACCCTGCCAGCTAACATCAGGGTAAAAAATCAGGATAAAAAATAAAGAGTTGCCAGTTTCTACTTAGTTTGCTTTTACAACTCAGTGAAAGAGCACAACACATACACACTGAACTGGTGTTCGCCTGCCAATCGTTCGGCACGCTGTGTTTTAGAGACCACCCGCTGGTGGACAGCTAACTTACGACATTTTTGCACGATTCTACACGATGTAAAATCGGTGCGCTCTCGGTTCGCAAATTAGAAGTGCAAACGTTATTGGTGTGTCCGAGCCCTTAAATCCAGGGCAGTCTCATGACATACAGTCTTAAAGTTGAAATGTTGGAGAGTGTTAAAATACATTTAGCTTGACGTTGGTATTCATACTGTGGTCTCTTCTAATGCAGCAACCAGGAGCATCATGCTCTTTAAGTGAAGGAAGACTTGAGTGTAGTAATGTTCTGAGTGGAAGTGGAGGTTACAGACCTCCTCCACCTTACTCTGCTATCTGAGTGGAGAGGAGGCTCCATCCAGTAAGTCACATCCATAGCCAAACTGCTTGGCAGTCTCTCTCTCTCTCTCTCTCTCTCTCTCTCTCTCTCTCTCTCTCTCTCTCTCTCTCTCTCTCTCTCTCTCTCTCTCTCTCTCTCTCTCTCTCTCTCTCTCTCATACGCACATACAAATTGAATTTAAGTAAATTTGACAAACTGGTGCTTCTGTTATCTACAATTTTTGGACTGTATGTCCCTGTCAGCTACATTCTTTTTAGGAAATCATCCATATTATCACCACCCACCCAAAAATCTGTGTTTAAGACCAGGAAATTACTCATGCAGTAGAAGAAGTCACCAATTAGCATGTTTTACTCCAAAGCATTGCTTTGCATTTCTATGGAAACAAGAAACAACCGATTGCCCCACTATATTTGCGTTTAAATCATTCTTATTAAGACTATATTTTATAGTGAATGTGAGAATATGTCGCTGTTTCCTAGAGATGTGCAGCTGTGTGGTTGGTGGAGACAGAGCTGGCCTGATACAGAGGCAGTGGCAGGGTCGTAGCCAGCTGCTCCTGAGTGCTCTGAGAATATTCATCTCTTCAGTAACCACCAAAGACTGCAGCAGACCAAAATGAGAAATGTTGTTTTATAATGAGAGCCTTAGGCAAAGATATACAGAGGCATGTCTTTTTAAGAAATTCTGTCATTATATATTCTCCTAGTGATACTGCAGAGAGGAGAAGGCATACTAAAGAACAAACTCACTCAACTGAGGGTTTAGGATGGATGCAAGAAGATCTTTAATATTGTGGGTGTCTGCAAATGTTTATATTGCGGGGGGGGGGGGGGTAATCACATCAACCTTTCACTACACTGCTCAAAAAAATAAAGGGAACACTTAAACAACACAATGTAACTCCAAGTCAATCACACTTCTGTGAAATCAAACTGTCCACTTAGGAAGCAACACTGATTGACAATAAATTTCACATGCTGTTGTGCAAATGGAATAGACAACAGGTGGAAATTATAGGCAATTAGCAAGACACCCCCAATAAAGGAGTGGTTCTGCAGGTGGTAACCACAGACCACTTCTCAGCTCCTATGCTTCCTGGCTGAGGTTTTGGTCACTTTTGAATGCTGGTGGTGCTTTCACTCTAGTGGTAGCATAAGATGGAGTCTACAACCCACACAAGTGGCTCAGGTAGTGCAGCTCATCCAGGATGGCACATCAATGCGAGCTGTGGCAAGAAGGTATGCTGTGTCTGTCAGCGTAGTGTCCAGAGCATGGAGGCGCTACCAGGAGACATGCCAGCACATCAGGAGATGTGGAGGAGGCCTTAGGAGGGCAACAACCCAGCAGCAGGACCGCTGCCTTTGTGCAAGGAGGAGCAGGAGCAGCACTGCCAGAGCCCTGCAAAATGACCTCCAGCAGGCCACAAATGTGCATGTGTCTGCTCAAACGGTCAGAAACAGACTCCATGAGGGTGGTAATGAGGGCCCGACGTCCACAGGTGGGGGTTGTGCTTACAGCCCAACACCGTGCAGGACGTTTGGCATTTGCCAGAGAACACCAAGATTGGCAAATTCGCCACTGGCACCCTGTGCTCTTCACAGATGAAAGCAGATTCACACTGAGCACATGACAGACACGTGACAGAGTCTGGAGATGCCGTGGAGAACGTTCTGCTGCCTGCAACATCCTCCAGCATGACCGGTTTGGCGGTGGGTCAGTCATGGTGTGGGAGGGCATTTCTTTCTTCCTCCATGTGCTCGCCAGAGGTAGCCTGACTGCCATTAGGTACCGAGATGAGATCCTCAGACCCCTTGTGAGACCATATGCTGGTGCGGTTGGCCCTGGGTTCCTCCTAATGCAAGACAGTGCTAGACCTCATGTGGCTGGAGTGTGTCAGCAGTTCCTGCAAGAGGAAGGCATTGATGCTATGGACTGGCCCGCCAGTTCCCCAGACCTCAATTGAGCACATCTGGGACATCATGTCTCGCTCCATCCACCAACGCCACGTTGCACCACAGACTGTCCAGGAGTTGGCGGATGCTTTAGTCCAGGTCTGGGAGGAGATCCCTCAGGAGACCATCCGCCACCTCATCAGGAGCCTGCTCAGGCATTGTAGGGAGGTCATACAGGCACGTGGAGGCCACACACACTACGGAGCCTCATTTTGACTTGTTTGAAGGACATTACATCAAAGTTGGATCAGCCTGTAGTGTGGTTTTCCACTTTAATTTTGAGTGTCACTCCAAATCCATACCTCCATGGGTTGATTAAATTTGATTTCCATTGATAATTTTTGTGTGATTTTGTTGTCAGCACATTCAACTCTAAATAAAAAATGTAAAGAAAAAAGTATTTAATAAGAATATTTCATTCATTCAGATCTAGGATGTGTTCCCTTTATTTTTTTGAGCAGTGTATATCAGATAGTGGAGTCTGTGATGATGATGATGATGATATTCCCTAGGGTATCACCTCTGTCGTGTGTTATCTCTCACACCTTCAAATAGATCCTGGTAAAGAACGCACATGCCCAAAGAGCCAATCAGAGGGGCTGTTGGTAGTGTTTATTCCCGTAAAACATTGAGGCTATAGAGTTAGGATTAGGGCTTTACTTGACAGTAGCCATTCAAATGGTCTCCCTCTCTCTCCTGCCTGCTCTTCCTCTCTGCAGTGCGGCCTTGTCTATTTGCTCTCTGCCTATCCACTCATCTCAGACACGATCAGCCCGGCAGATTGTCGGCAGAGGTGCTGATAGCTGTCACTAGCGATTCCCTCCTACACATCTTCTGCCCTCTTGTAGTCAGACCCTTGTTTGAAAAACTAATTAAACATTTTGAGAACAAGACTTGTTAAACTGATTATTGCAACCTAAAGTTTGCCTCAGCTGTTACGGCCGAAGGAGGAACGAAATGGAAGTGGTGAGAAATCGATAGTCCACTCTGCCTCTTCCGACATCTTAATGCCAGTCTCTCCTGAGAGGAGGGCATGCTGAAGTGATGGAGTCTCTGTCAGCTACAGGAGATGTCAGAGGAGCTTTTAATGGAGGTCTCGGCAGAGCTGACAAGCAGCGAGGAGCTGAGGTGGGGGATAGACTGGCCAGCAGTGGTATGACTGGACAAGACACTGTGGTTCCAGTCCCAGATCTTCTCATACTAGGCTAGTGTTTATCAACTCCCCCGCCACACATTCCCTCCCTCAGTCTGAAACATGCTTAGGATGCTAACATGCTTAATTAGCCATCATACTGGGTATACAGTCTGATTCTGGTACGCTGTAGACTGTAGGATGAGAAAATCGTGTTAACCTTTCTGGAATGAGATTTGAAACCACCCCACTGAATTGACCTGAGGATTAGATTCCCCACACACTGTTTAAACACACGGCCAAATCAGTATTTATATGGATGTGTTACACTGAAAACGATTCCTAGCTGTGAGAGTATTAAACCAAAACCTCTGATGCCGACAGTTTGTTTTCACTCGACACTAGATAAGATTGGGAATTTTTTTATGGCCCTATTTTTTATATTTGTAAGCAATTTTTTATAGCACAGTCAGACATTTTGGATATTTATCTGGAGGGATTTTTTAAAAGAGATTGTATTTGAATTATAGTGAAATGGATCGGAGATAAAAGTACATTTTCATTATTGTGAGTGCTCTGTCTCTGTCTGTAGGTTAGTCTTTATGCAGGGCGAGACACTAGTGTCTTAGTGAGAAGTTAATCTAGAGACCCACAATGTCTCAATCTGTGTGACTTGCCTACACTTGGAGACTAGGTCTAGCTCAGGACAGCCAATACCAGACAATTGTTCCCCTAACCCAGCCATTCCATGTTTAATCCAGGCTGTCTCAAGGGAACATGACCATTGAGGTGCAAGGCTGCAGGGAGGGTCGGAGGAACTACTGGACTGGTATTCACGTCTGGATCAATCACATCAGTAGTCAAACTCATTGAGGCGGGCAGGTGACCTCCCACTGCAACTCACTATTCTAAACTCTCAGCAGCGTTGTGCTAAATGGTGAAGTAAAGGCAGGGAACCTAGAGCCAAGCATCCATCCCAGGAGAAAGGTCACAAGCTACTTCCTGATGTGCATGAAAGACAGCTTAGAGTTTTAGAGTGGGCTAATGGTACTGCATGCAGGCCTTATTCCTATCCCAGCCCAGTCACACACACCCACAACAAGCAACACACACACATGCACAGAGGCATACACATACACATGTGCACAGACACACACGAAACACCGCCCGCCACCTCCAGATGGCTTGTATGGGTTCATCTGTGAAAAAACTTTGGTTAGAAAATTATTTCTTCCAATAACTGCAGAGTCACTATTCTGTCTTAAATGCACCCACGTACACATCATATTTTTCTGTTTTCCTCAAGACCACGGCATCAAACCAGGGCAATAATGTCAGACAAATTGTGTAAGGAAATGTGAGCTGGGTTGCCGAAAAGCAATTCATTGAAATGCAAGAAATGGGGGAGAATGCTCAGTGCAAAGATGCTGACAGGACAAAAAGCTGTGCTCATCCATCTCAGTTTGCCAAGTTTTTCCTCTCCCGGTGAGGTGAGCTCCTCCTTGTCCTCCCTTTCTGTGAGATATGCACCCGGGGACAGTCAGAGGACAGGTGGCAGAGAGGCAGCGCTACCTCTAGCAGCTAGCCCTTTCATGCTGTAGGCGGAGGCAAGGCTTTTGATCACCTTCTCTGACCGTGATGAAGTGTGACACTGGATGTGAGTCTGAAACAAATGCAAAGTCGGCCATTAAATTCAATTATTCCCCCAAATGGAAAAAAGGAAATCATGTCTTCTCTCTGTCTGTCTTCTAGTCTGGCTGAGCCTTGACCTCTGACACTGCTCTGGCTTCTTGTTTTGTTCAGTGTTGTTATTATGACTGCCAACCTATCACAGTCCTCCCAGATCTCACAACTGCTAAACGAATGGAAGGAAATAAAGCTTTAAATCACCAGACAGCTTATTGTTGATTGATTGATTGTTGATTGGTGATTGCAGAGCTGTTGATCCCAGCGAGATGTGAATTCAGAAGACTGGGTTGTGAATGTGATTTAGGTCGACTGGCTGCTATTGTCCGAATGAGTTCTACGTGCTTTCGTCTATTGCCTGTTCTTCCTCTCTGCAGTGTGGCCTTGACTTCTTCTTCTGGGCCATGGGGGATACTAGACCCTCCAGCAGGGTTGGGCCTCAGTGTCCAACCACCCTAGGGCTATCCTCCAGTCCACCCTGCCTCCCTGTGATCTCCACTGAACCACTGTCTGTCCCCTGATCCTCTCACATCACACCAGCCCTGAGCTGCTCTGAAGGCCAGATCTGCCAGGCCTTTGGTTTAGCCCCATAATGAAAGAGGCAGCTTATTGACCCCCTCTATGCTCCTCCTCATTCCCCAGCCTGCCTGGAATGCACCCTGGGGCTCCTGTTAGCCTGTGGTGGGGTGTCTGTCTGTCTGTCTGTCTGTCTGTCTGTCTGTCTGTCAGGGGACATCATTCTCCTTCGGTCCCAGTTAAGGAGGTGTTTTTTGTCCCGTGTAAATGTAAAACTCAGCTGACACCCGCAGATAGAGAAAGCAGCTTTGATCCTTCGTCTGTCATGACGATGTAGAACTGAGACAATCTGAGACGACAGGCCAGGACTGAGCACTTTATTCCACCGTAGGCACTGGCTGAACTTAAAACACTCTGGCTCCAGGAAAATGAATGCCAATCTGGGCTTTACCTTCAGCTTGGCCTGCATGAGGCCCCTGTGTGTCTTATAGAATGAATGGGGAGTTAAATGTATTTTTTGGTCATGCAGGCCCTCTATTAAGAGTCCATATCTAGGTGGTGTTTAATCATACTGCATTCACTCCCATAATTTTTTTTTTTAACCTTTTTGTTTGGCTTCCTTTCGACATCTACACTCAAGTCGACCTGCCTGATAATATTTAAGGGCTGTAGTCCAGCCCAACCTCCAAGTCTTATCTCACTGTAATTACTGTAAAGTGATGTTTACATAAATAGACCTGTGTTTTGCTTCTATAAACTGTATGTGTTGAGTTCAGTGCAGAGCCCAGAAGTTGCACCTCTGTGGCCCCATTACTGCAGCTCTGCAGTCTCCCGACTTTCAATGATGTGACAGGCAGCCCAAAACACTCCATCCTCACCCCAGTAGAGAAGGAATGGGTGGAGGGGAAAGAGACGATAGGTAAACAGAGCCATTAGAGACAAATCTCTTTCTGAAGAAAGCAAAATCACATCATCAAACAAGAGAAAAAGAAAAATATGATCCTGCAGCCCTTTGGGGCCCCAGCGCTGAAATGATAGCCGACTACGACATTTGTCTTGATCAGCCTGCCCTTAGGGATCGAGAAAATGGAGGGAGGGGTGAGAGAGAGGGAGAAGCACAGAGCACAGCTCTGCTCTGCTTCAAAGTGCCAGACACATTCATTACTTCTCTGTCTTATTATAGCTCTATGTGGACACTTCATGCACGAAGCAGAGTGTACAGCGAGCAGAACACGGTACTACCTAGTATTCATCTGTAATTTTGGCCTTTGCATTTGGAATTAACACGGTCACAGTGGTTATCCTTTAAATAGCACGGAGCAAAGAGCTCTACAGAGAGACAGTGGAGCTCATCAGTCATGGTTGGCCCAAGGAACTATATACTGCTTTGTCAAAATGACAAGATGGACTATCTAGGTTTTCTCCTTTCTCTATATGACAAGTTGCTGTTGATATGGGTTTGGGCTGGAACAGAGTTTATTAGAAGTCAATCTGTAGCAACACATCCAGCACATCCACATCTGTCACATTTCAACGATGATTATGGTCTGCCAAATCACCCTTATATTAAACATTATCAGTCACTCTGAAAACCAATTGTTTTTGATTGAATATAGCACCACGATCGCATCATAAGCCCTCCTAAATATATGCCAAAATATATATAGTGTATTATTCTTCATGGCATATTATACAATAGCCATGTAATATGGTTAATCATAAATAGGATTACGTGGTTAAGCATAATCTTGCTTCCTATAATGTGTTCCAATAATCACATACATATGAAGGCTCTCATGGCCACATACTGTCAAAACATGTTTTGATTCAAACACTCAATTTACTTGGCCAAATAAAGGTAAACAAACAGATAGGAGGTGAAATGAACCCTTTCTGTCTTACTCAGAGAATGCCACCCCTACTGCCCCCCCTAGAGCTCTCCATTTCTCTGCATCCTGTCTCATCTACCATTATGACACATTCCTGGCCCTCCACATCCACTGCAATGGACAGAAGTCCCCTCTCTCTCTCTCTCTCTCTCTCTCTCTCCTCTCTCTCCCTCTCTCTCCTCCATCTCCCTCTCTCTCTCTCTCTCTCTCTCTCTCTCTCTCTCTCTCTCTCTCTCTCTCTCTCCCTCTCCCCTCCTCTCTCTCTCTCTCTCTCTCTCCTCTCCCTCTCTCTCTCTCTCTCTCTCTCTCTCTCTCTCTCTCTCTCTCTCTCTCTCTCTCTCTCTCTCTCTCTCTCTCTCTCTCTCTCTCTCTCTCTCTCTCTCTCTCTCTCTCTCTCTCTCTCTCTCTCTCTCTCTCTCTCTCTCTCTCTCTCTCTCTCCCTCTCTCTCTCTCTCTCTCTCTCTCTCTCTCAATAGGAAGGAGACTTCCTATTGACCTCCATCTTGGCTGTGCAATAGTGTGTCTCTGTCCTCTCTGTCTGTCCTGTGCCAAGTCCTTGCAGATGCTTGGTCATTTCTCCATCCCAACACTAGTCAATTTCGAGACTTTTTACAATTATCTTCCCAGAGTGGGTTCTCTGAAGGAGGCCAGTTTGTATTATAGCCAGCCTTCAAGCTATTTAGTGTCTCAAGCTGTTTTTCCTTCTCTACTTTATTCCGTTACATTGGAATGCCCTGGGGAAATTTGGGGATGTCTGCAATATCTTTGTCTTGCTGACCAGATTTTTGTTGGTTTTATCTTGTCAAGAAGCTGTCTCTCACTTTGATATTTCATTCTCTCTAGAGTGAATTGTGTGCTAAACTGTCTGATAGACAGTCATTCTCACAACCGTCAGAAAAATGCTCCGCTTCGTTTTTTTTTTTGTTTTCATTGGCAGTGTAGCATCAGAATTATACAAATACAACATCATATTTGATTTCTATTTATGATTAATAGGATAATACCGAGTGATGTCATTGGGCATCATTACTCCAGATGACAGATTGTGAATGCAGCAGAAGGCATGAGGATACCTAGTGCCCACATCCTCTTTCACAGTGCCAAGGCTGTTGGGTAGAAAAAGACAACACAAAGTACTCCAACTGCTGAGATATCTCTGCCATCTGGCCATGTTTTTAACACTCAAGTATTTGTTAAATGGATCTCGATGAATCACCACATCTTGTTAATTTCAAATAAAGTAAATGTTCCCTAACATCCAGATGATACAAGCATGATATAAGGAGGGTGATGATGATGACAATCTGTAATATGGTGACAATAATGATGTGGTAAGGGCACATACAGTTGAAGTCAGACGTTTACATACACCTTTAGCAAAATACATTTAAACATTTAAAATTCCTGACATTTAATCCTAGTAAAAAATCCCTGTTTTTGGAAGTATGCTTGGGGTCATTGTCCATTTGGAAAACCCATTTGCGACCAAGCTTTAACTTCTTGACTGATGTCTTGAGCTGTTGCTTTAATATATCCACATAATTTTCCTCCCTCATGATGTCACCTATTTTGTGAAGTGCACCAGTCCCTCCTGCAGCAAAGCACCCCCACAACATGATGCTGCCACCCGCGTGCTTCACGGTTGGGATGGTGTTCTTTGGCTCGAAAGCCTCCCCCTTTTTCCTCCAAACATAACGATGGTCATTATGGCCAAGCAGTTATATTTTTGTTTCATCAGACCAGAGGACATTTCTCCAAAAGGTACAATCTTTGTCCCCATTTGCAGTTTTTTTTTTGAGCAGTGGCTTCTTCCTTGTTGAGCGACCTTTCAGGTTATGTTGATATAGGACTCATTTTACTGTGGATATAGATATTTTTGTACCTGTTTCCTCCAGCATCTTCACAAGGTCCTTTGCTGTTGTTCTGGGATTGATTTGCACTTTTCGCACCAAAGTACGTTAATCTCTAGGAGACAGAACGTGTCTCCTTCCTGAGCGGTATGACGGCTGCGTGGTCCCATGGTGTTTATACTTGCGTACTATTGTTTGTACAGATGAATGTGGTCTTGGCTGATTTCTTTTAATTTTCCAATGATGTCAAAGAGGCACTGAGTTTGAAGGTAGGCCTTGAAATACATCCATAGGTACACCTCCAATGGACTCAAATGAGGTCAATTAGCCTATCAGAAGCTTCTAAAGCCATGACATCATTTTCTGGAATTTTCCTTGCTGTTTAAAGGCACAGTCAACTTAGTGTATGTAAACTTCTGACCTACTGGAATTGTGATACAGTGAATTACAAGTGAAATAATCTGTCTGTAACCAATTGTTGGAAAAATGACTCCACAAAGTAGATGTCCTAACCGACTAACAAGAAATTTGTGGAGTGGTTGAAAAATTAGTTTTAATGACTCTAATCTGTGCATGTAATCTTTTGACTTCAACTGTATAATGGTGAGATGATGGTGATGGTTATGGGAATGGTGATAGGCAGCCATAGCGGTGGGAAGGATGGGGTAGTCATGGTGATGACCATGTTGCGTGCCCTCTCTACTAACTGTATCTGTCTCCTTTTCTGTATCTTCCTCCCTCCTCCGTTCTTGATCTCTCTCCGCCTCTCCCAGGTCAGAACATGGTGTTTCCTCCGGTGGCTCTGTGGGTGACGGTGGGTCTGGCTGTGTGTCTGCTGGGTCTGCTCATCGCCCTGGCTGCAGTCTGCCGTAGGAAGATCAAGGAGAGCTGTGAGGAGGACAGAGCAGGTACCTGTCTGTCTGTCTGTCTGTCTGAACAACTGTGAGAAGGATCAAGCAGGCCCACTGAACTCTGCAGTCTGTCTCAACAGCACCGCTCTGTCTGTCTGTCTGAACAACACTTTTCACAAGAACACACTGAGCTGTTCCATGAACACCCATTTCAATGGAGATAGTTGGGCACCTCTTAAGAAACAACTCCCAAAATCCCATATGAATCTTCCAAGGTTAAAGAAGGGTGTGATTGGGTGCTTTCTTTCATCTTTGCATAAGCATAACAGTATAAAGATTAGAGAAAATGTTATTAGAGCCAAAAGTGATGAAAGTGAGAGAGAAACATTGATGATATAATACCGCTGGACATTAAAATAGAGATTATTATAGAGGTGTGTATTTTATTGTTCTATTGTGTGTAGAGTTGATGAGGTGAATAATGTACATGACCCGTCCTGCTTTCAGACCCTTCTGAGGACACTAGTTCAAATGCAAAATGGCTGTCCCAATGATTTCCCCAAACCCTCACAGAGTAGCCCTGCCTGACCTGTATAATAGTGAAACTGGAGCCCGGGTTATGTGGAAGACACAGTGGGAGGAAAGTGGTGGTTACCAGGGATGACAGCGGGAGGAGAGTGGTGGCTACCAGGGATGACAGCGGGAGGAGGCTGGCGGTTACCAGGGATGACAGCGGGAGGAGGCTGGCGGTTACAAGGGATGACGGCGGGAGGAGAGTGGATGTTACCAGGGATGACAGCGGGAGGAGAGTGGTGGTTGCCAGGGATGACAGCGGGAGGAGAGTGGTGGTTACCAGGGATGACAGCGGGAGGAGGCTGGTGGTTACCAGGGATGACAGAGGGAGGAGAGTGGTGGTTACCAGGGATGACAGAGGGAGGAGAGCGGTGGTTACCAGGGATGACAGCGGGAGGAGAGTGGTGGTTACCAGAGATGACAGAGGGAGGAGAGTGGTAGTTACCAGGGATGACAGAGGGAGGAGAGTGGTGGTTACCAGGGATGACAGTGGGAGGAGGGTGGTGGTTACCAGAGATGACAGAGGGAGGAGAGTGGTGGTTACCAGGGATGACAGTGGGAGGAGGGTGGTGGTTACCAGAGATGACAGAGGGAGGAGAGTGGTGGTTACCAGGGATGACAGTGGGAGGAGGGTGGTGGTTACCAGGGATGACAGTGGGAGGAGAGTGGTGGTTACCAGGGATGACAGCGGGAGGAGAGTGGTGGTTACCAGAGATGACAGCGGGAGGATAGTGATGGTTACCAGAGATGACAGCGGGAGGAGAGTGGTGGTTACCAGAGATGACAGAGGGAGGAGAGTGGTGGTTACCAGAGATGACAGAGGGAGGAGAGTGGTGGTTACCAGAGATGACAGCGGGAGGAGAGTGGTGGTTACCAGAGATGACAGAGGGAGGAGAGTGGTGGTTACCAGGGATGACAGTGGGAGGAGAGTGGTGGTTACCAGAGATGACAGCGGGAGGAGAGTGGTGGTTACCAGAGATGACAGAGGGAGGAGAGTGGTGGTTACCAGGGATGACAGTGGGAGGAGGGTGGTGGTTACCAGGGATGACAGTGGGAGGAGGGTGGTGGTTACCAGGGATGACAGTGGGAGGAGGGTGGTGGTTACCAGAGATGACAGAGGGAGGAGAGTGGTGGTTACCAGGGATGACAGTGGGAGGAGAGTGGTGGTTACCAGGGATGACAGTGGGAGGAGGGTGGTGGTTACCAGGGATGACAGTGGGAGGAGGGTGGTGGTTACCAGGGATGACAGTGGGAGGAGGGTGGTGGTTACCAGGGATGACAGTGGGAGGAGGGTGGTGGTTACCAGGGATGACATGTTAACATGAGGTGCCAGTGTCTTGGACTGCTGGTTCAGAATCTTAACACCCAGACAGTGTTTGTATGTATATATCATTATCTGCTGCTGTGGAGGGATGCTGTGACCCCGTCTGTCTGCAGGAAGTTCATTTAGAAGAGTCTGATAATTAGCACTACTGAATAGCTGGGGACGGCTTGCAGGCAGAGTAGGGACTGACTGAGAGAACTCGGTTTTGAGCCGAGATGTATGGTGGGGAGCCGGTGGCCTGGCTGTAATGAGATGTACTCCGAGTGGAGGAGACATTTAAATAAAGGTCAGCCAGTGTCTGCACTGGTCTCTGGGGTTTAAAAATATATCTGGAACTGACACACACGCACAGGCAAGAATAATTATAGCTCGATGGAACATATGAAATCAAATTGAAATGGAAAGAGAGAGGGAGAGAGTATTACAATACATTCACAGTGTTTCCCTTATATTCATTTCATATATACTGCAAAATATAAAACATGCAAATAAAACTGCTGAAAAGAATCCTAGGGGAAACACTGATTCCATACAATGAGCAAAAGGTCTTGTGGGGTCGCAGACCTGTTCTCCAGTAACCAGAAGGAGCAGGCTGCTCCTCCAGTAGTAGTAGAGATAGAGGGTTGATAAACTGGCGGTGCACCACTCAACTAAATGAGAGGTTAAGTCTCATTCTGTTCTCTGTCTGTGGATGTTTCCAAGTTCTTTAGGATCCTTGTTTGCCGAGTTGAAGAGTAACATACACTGACTTCATCACGTAGCACGCAGACTCGCACACCCAGATAAATTGATACCGTATGAATACAGATGTGGAGATGTGTTGAAGTGCACATTCACAGCTGTTGGAACTGCAGGAAGCAGGAAAGTGCAACCTAATTGAGGCTGTCTTATCTTTTAATAGTGTTCTTGGTTTTGGCCAGATTGAAGTTGACTCTCTCCTCTGAAACTCTGGGTAGTGAGGGTAGAGGGGTCAAAAGTAGTCCAAAACAGAGTAAGCCATTTTTCTTCTCTGTCATAATGTATATGGAGCAGTGGATGTGTATCCTAACTGGGCAGAACAGCAAGTGGGATTGGAGTCTGGGAGATGAAAGCTCAATTTATTCTAGTATTTGTTGCAGTACATCTTTCTTCCTTACTTCCTTTTTTCTTTGCTTCCCTTTTTCCTTCCTTCCTTCCTTCCTTCCTTCCTTCCTTCCTTCCTTCCTTCCTTCCTTCCTTCCTTCCTTCCTTCCTTCCTTCCTTCCTTCCCTTCTTGCATAATGAATGTGTATACCGTACATGTCCAACATATTCTGTAAATGGACCAGTGTACCATATTCCTGAAGCTCATTTTACATTCAAATGAGCGTGTGATTTAATCAGACGTACCCCCGGAGTGTTATGTGGAGTGTGTTATGTGGAGTGTGTTATGTGTCGGTGACATGGGACGCACGTCCCTCCTTGATAGATGAAGGTCATCGTGGGGACATGGATGATTCAGATCACTCCCCTGGGTAAAGGGGATATCTGTCCTCCGTGAGCTTCCATCTTCCAGGTGCTTCATCCAGCTGCTGCACTCACTTGTTAGTTATCCCTGCATGCGTATGGGATGTAACTAATCACTTAAATAACCTTCTTATATTGGACCTAATCTCTGAAATCCATCTCAGAGTTTTACGATGGCTGTTTCCCCTTGCCAGAGCAGATTTCACTCAAACTCTGTGGATGGCAGCCACCATTTTGACTTTGACATTGAGGCGTCTCTGAAAGGCCTGGTTCATCCTGGTACTGTAGAAGTGTCCCTGGAGGCTGCTCTTCCCATAGTGTCAGAGGTTGTTTTTTATTTCACCTTTATTTAACAGGTAGGCTAGTTGAGAACAAGTTCTCATTTACAACTGTGACCTGGCCAAGATAAAGCATAGCAGTGTGAACAGACAACAACACAGAGTTCCACATGGAGTAAACAATAAACAAGTCCATAACACAGTAGAAAAAAAAGAGAGAGTCGATATACATTGTGTGCAAAAGGCATGAGGATGTAGGCGAATAATTACAATTTAGCAGATTAACACTGGAGTGATAAATGATCAGATGGTCATGTGCAGGTAGAGATACTGGTGTGCAAAAGAGCAGAAAAGTAAATAAAATAAAAACAGTATGGGGATGAGGTAGGTAAATTGGGTGGGCTATTTACCGATGGACTATGTACAGCTGCAGCGATCGGTTAGCTGCTCAGATAGCAGATGTTTAAAGTTGGTGAGGGAGATAAAAGTCTCCAACTTCAGTGATTTTTGCAATTCGTTCCAGTCACAGGCAACAGAGAACTGTAAGGAAAGGCGGCCAAATGAGGTGTTGGCTTTCGGGATGATCAGTGAGAGACACCTGCTGGAGCGCGTGCTACGGGTGGGTGTTGCCATCGTGACCAGTGAACTGAGATAAGGCGGAGCTTTACCTAGCATGGACTTGTAGATGACCTGGAGCCAGTGGGTCTGGCGACGAATATGTAGCGGGGGATAGCCGACTAAGGAATACAGGTTGCAGTGGTGGGTGGTATAAGGTGCTTTAGTAACAAAACGGATGGCACTGTGATAAACTGCATCCAGTTTACTGAGTAGAGTATTGGAAGCTATTTTGTAGATGACATCGCCAAAGTTGTTGCATCAGGACAGGAGGTGTTGGCTGTTAACTGAGGAGAGGCGGCTCAAGGTCTCTCACAGAACATTTACACTCGACATTCATTATTCATATTTTAGAACCAACTTTTAGAGTTAGAGTGTGACGTCATAGTGCTGAGGTAAAGGGCGAGAGAGAGAGAGAGAGAGAGAGAGAGAGAGAGAGAGAGAGAGAGAGAGAGAGAGAGAAAGAGGAGGTCGGTGATTCTATTCCCTCTGTCTTCATCATAAAAAATAAATGCTGTAAAGGTTTCTAGTGAATGTTTGTTTAAACTAACTGTCCTTTTGGCACCAGAATTTAGAGGAGGACAGCTGCTCAAATATGTGTCATTCTCAAATGGATTCCTGTGAAATCCTCCCAGATAATCATTCTGAGGAGGGATCCAGAAATAGGTAGGTATGCCCTGCGAAGAAAGGGGGAAAACAACTCACTTGAAAAGCTGGAGATTTGAATGAATCACTCTGAGAAATTGTAACCTGTGGGCATACACATACTCTCTGAGTGTGGTGTTTTCAAAATGCGAATACAAAATGGACTTGAAGGAATGTGGAACGGAAATGGAATAGTGTGATGTATGAAGGACTGTGGACACTACAATAGAAGCAGCATATATATTTTAAATGAAACACACCAATCTTTTTACTGCTGCAATTTTTTTTGTTATTTTGTAAGGATTTTCTCTCTCTGTCAGTCTTGTAAATTGCAGCATACAAAAAAACTCAGAGACAATATTGTTGCTTTCACGTTTAATTTGGTCCAATGATCAGTTGAATCTGGGCATGCAGTAAGTGTCTGACACTAAATGCAGACTCTCTCTCTTAACACAATGGAGCTGAGGATGGTGTCAGGAAATTCAAATCAGCCGTCCTCTGGTTCCTCTGTTCCTGGTCTATTTTTGGAGTGTGCGTGTGTGTAGGTGTGCGTGTGTGTATGTGTGTGTGAGCACGTTTATTACTGAATCCGTGTGCCCACGCTCACGTGTGTGCCCATCACTGTGGTTTCTGTCAGCCTGGCCCAGTTGACAGTATGTTTCCAGAGAGGAGGGCCAGTGGCCATAGCTTAATGTGATTACTGTCTTTGTGAGTGGGCCAGGCCAGGGGGGCAGCTGTGGTCCAGTGCCACATGCAGCCTCACCCCCCGACTGAGCCGTGAAGCATGAGCACACCGTAGGTTTAAATGAGCTGCTGCCTTATGAAATCCAGAGGAATAGTGCATTGCGTGCGTGCTGTTGCGTGCCTGTGTGTTTTCTGTGTGTTTAATGGTCTGATGGCTTCTCTCTCCACAGCCAAGGAGCTTGAAGAGGCCAAAGAGCTGCAGGAAGCTGAGCAGTCTAAGACAGGTCAGCCAATGCACATCTGGAACAACCATCACCACATTTTTACACCATACACATAGAGGCTAATTACTCCTCAATGCATACCTCATTCTAATTCAATTATGAAATTGCAAAGAACTTACATGGAATGGATATCTGCTTCTTCCGGTGCAATGTCCAAATGCAGTACTGATGTTTGGGCGGTGAGCACGTTTTTCAGCACAATTGTGTGATACTACTTAATATTGTGTCCTGAATGAATTGTGCTCTGAGTCAAGGCCATGGTGGATACCAGGCACGGGCCTGAACGACTCTCCCTCCAGCGTTAATGTCTTTAAAGTTATTCATTTGACTCCTTCTTTAGTGTGATTGAATTATTTAGCCTCCCTGTGAACGCCACAGTTAATACTATGTGATTTTAATAAGCCGAGAGATGAAGGAAGGTCTCCGGGCAGAGTGGACAATGGCTCGTTTCTCTAATTCATGTCTCGTGAATGTTTTGAAGAGACCTCTGCAGCCCAGTGGCAGGAGCAACCCATAGTGGGCCCCATACCTACAGGTGCAATACTGGCTACAAAGGAAGACCTCCAAGACCCTCCACCTCAACCAACTATTTTCACCTGACTCCTCAACAACCCCCTCACCTTTCTCTTTTCCTTGAAAGACACACCTGTGCGGGCGGTGGTGCACATGCGCATGGTGGTGGGCGTGAACTGAAGAGGGGCTCAGCGGCTCATTCTTCTGCCTTCTGATGCACCTCTTTAAAACACTCCAGACAGCAGCTTTATTTTGCCATCCGGCTCCAATTGCGCTGACAAGGGGAGAGGTTCCTGTGTGAGACAAAGGAGCTGAAATGAAGCCCACTTTAATAAATGTAGGATGATGTGGAAGCTGCGTTTGTGTGTTATCTTAATGAGCTGTCCGGAGGAGAGCGTGCCTCCCTTTTCAAAGCCAGCCTGATTGGAACAATAACCAGTGATAACTAGGAGCCTGGGCTCATCCTGGGCCTTTGGAAAGGGAGGTGTTCCCCTCACCGGCGTTACAGCAGCTAGCTAGCAGGGTACCGCTTTACAAACAAGATGCCTGGCCTGAAATCCTTGATGTGCTTGCAGCTGGAAGAGCCAACAACACCCATTCCCCCTCCTCTATTTCCAACATACACATACAGTATACACACATACTCCCCACTCCCCAACCCTCACCTCTTTTTCTGAAATGAGTTGTGTAATCTGAGCGTGATGTGCAGTTTAGAGTTAGCTGCAGTAATCCCAGAGCAGCACACTGTTCGGAGTGGGCTGCAATCTCTCTCTTTGCCCCACTAGCCCCTGTCTGTCTCTCTGCTCTGCTCTCTCTGTATCCTGGGCTCTGTGGAGTTAGCCTAGGCCCTAGCAACAGGGCACTGGCAGAGTGTGCATCGTCATGACCCAGTTCTTTCATGAGGGAAACAACATCAGAAAGAGCCATTTTGAGCACCCTCCGAAAGAGGCAGAGAGAAATGAAAGTGGTATCCGGTTTGTGAGGTGAACTAACCCTCCTACCTGGCTTGCAGAGACAAGGTGCCGTCAAGGTTGAAGACAAGCTAGTGTCATGCTCCATAATGCTGATACCATGGAGTGAGACCACGTCACCCATACTCCAAGGCAACAGCTGAAAGATGGATGACAGTCACTTGAATCGCAGTAGAGCGGCAGGTGCAATAGCTCATCAACCTAAATATCTTGATGATTTTAATACACCGCACAAGAAACGGCTAGGGCAGCTGCCTCAGACTCAGTCACATCAGAGTTGGTGTATTTCCATAGCAGTGTTTATAATAGCCTCCACAATTCAGTGGGATAGCTGTTTAATCTCTTCAACCATGACAACCCTGAAAAGTAAAGTTCAACGACCATATTACGAAAGGGAAAAGGCATGACCATGTGATTTCTAGAGAAACTCTCACATCTCCATCTCTCACGTTAGGCTTACATCCCCCTCCCTTTCCTCAGGGAACCAAGATTACACATTGCACATTGTTTTGTGTCCTTTCATGAAATAGTCATATTCCCATGACCATGGATATTAGGAGAACCACAAAGTCATGAAAAATGTCCAGCTGCAATCCTCACTGATCTACTCAGTAATATTGATGAGGTGGTGAAAGGTGAGAGGAGTCTAGAGAGCCAGACACACCCTCTCTCCCCAGCCCCATCCTCTCTCTCCAGCCCCATCCTCTCTCTCCAGCCCCATCCTCTCTCCCCAGCCCCATCCTCTCTCCCCAGCCCCATCCTCTCTCCCCAGCCCCAGCCTCTCTCCCCAGCCCCAGCCTCTCTCCCCAGCCCCAGCCTCTCTCCCTAGTCCCACCTTCTCTCTCCATCCTCTCTCCCTAGTCCCACCCTCCCTCCCCAGCCCCACCCTCTCTCCCCAGCCCCATCCTCTCTCCCCAGCCCCATCCTCTCTCCCCAGCCCCATCCTCTCTCCCCAGCCCCATCCTCTCTCTCCAGCCCCAGCCTCTCTCCCCAGCCCCAGCCTCTCTCCCTAGTCCCACCTTCTCTCCCCATCCTCTCTCCCTAGTCCCACCCTCCCTCCCCAGCCCCACCCTCTCTCCCCAGCCCCAGCCTCTCTCCCCAGGCCCAGCCCCACCCTCTCTCCCCAGCCCCATCCTCTCTCCCCAGCCCCATCCTCTCTCCCCAGCCCCATCCTCTCTCCCCAGCCCCATCCTCTCTCCCCAGCCCCATCCTCTCTCCCCAGCCCCAGCCTCTCTCCCCAGCCCCATCCTCTCTCCCCAGCCCCAGCCCTCTCCCTAGTCCCACCCTCTCCCTCCCCATCCTCTCTCCCTAGTCCCACCCTCCAGCCCCAGCCCCAGCCCCCCTCTCTCCCCAGGCCCAGCCCCACCCTCTATCCCCAGCCCCACCCTCTCTCCCCAGCCACAGTCAAACCCGACAGGCCTCTCTTTACACAGCCACTGCAGCCAGTGTAGTCTGTGGTGCTCCTCTTGTCATGTGCTGTCCCAGTGTGTCACATATTACTGCTTAAATATATGTAAATACAGTCGTTATGATTCCTTCATTAGTGGATGTGGGCCACAGAAGAACTTCAGGAGAGCTAATTAACAGACGTCCCTGTGCTCTACGGCTAAGTGTTCCTCTGCATAACTCGTGTGCTTCTGCTTGTGTTCCTCACTAGTATAGTACAGTACACTCCTTCCTCAAGAGGGAGTTTACTTCAACACTATCAAACTGCACCCTGAGAATGGGGTTTTGGTGTAAAACGTCAATTGCATCAAAATGAGGACTGTAATATTCAGGCATGTTCATGTTCTGTTCTACTTCCACTCATAATTTGTGGGTGTGACCTTTCTTATAATCAAAACACATGAGAAGACCAGCACCTGACTCTGCTAATTGTGTCCCTACAATGTTGGATATTTCATTGGCTTTTCATATATTACCGTACTACTTGGCCAGATAGCTAGTGTGTTGCTAGAAGGTTTCCCTCTCTCCTCTTTGTACTGTTAATGGTGTGTGCTTTGCGTACTGAGCAGGGTTTAGCCTCTTCTCAAGGGTTATCTGTTGGTCCGGGAAGAGAAGGCCAGCAGATCATTGTCACAATATGAGAGAGATAGCGGAGGGATAGCTGCTCCTAAATCATGTGGAATAATGAGCGCTGTCAGACCTAATGAAAGCAGTCAGCAGCATTCTGCATCACAACAACATGGAGGGCCATTGACAGCACGTAGCACTGATTAGAATATTAGATAAAGTAATTGCAAAGAGCTTGCAGGATGTGTCTCTGGGAGAAGAGGTATAATGTACACCCAGGGGCAGGGCTCTCCATTAGTCAAGCAGGGTTTAGGGGACAGCTACAAGCATTCCCAGGATGAATTCCTGCACACAAACGTCATCTGTCCCTTCCCTGTCGCGTGACCCGTACCCCTGCAGCCCAGTGAAGCCCCCATGGGGGGAGGCGATGTGTCGTCAATCCATCTCACTCCCCTGATCTGCCTCCCCTTAGTGTTCCAGGGCGCACCACGCGTTGGTTCCACATGAGCACTCCGCTGCAGTGGCTAATTAAATAAAGCACTGTGCCCTCTGCTTCCTGTTAGCCTGGGCATGGTTGGTGCACACACACACAGGAGATGAGAGGAGAGAGGGAGGGACAGGGGGTTGGGGGTTAAAGAGAGAGACAACCGTTAGATTGTAATCCCGCCTCATTCGTTCATTAGGGAGAGTCATGATAAGGTTGGGTAAATACTGTAAACTAATGTGAACCTCCAGATTGGTCTGATGTTTTGGACCTATAGCCCCACAAATAGGGCTGTGGAATTCATGTAATTGTGTCAGACGGTTATTGTCATGCAAAAAAATACTTGTCTCACGTTAATTTGACCGCTAATTAACATAAACACGTTTAGCTTCTCCAGGCCTCCATGCATCCAAGCTGCTGATGCTTTTGGAACATCTAAACTCAGCAAAAAAAAAGAAACGTCCCTTTTTCAGGACCCTGCCTTTCAAAGATCATTCGTAAAAATCCAAATAACTTCACAGATCTTCATTGTAAAGGGTTCAAACACTGTTTCCCATGTTTATTCAATGAACCATAAACAATTAATGAACATGCACCTGTGGAAAGGTCATTAAGACACTGACAGCTTACAAACTGTAGGCAATTAAGGTCACAGTTATGAAAACTTAGGACACTAAAGAGGCCTTTCTACTGACTCTGAAAAACACCAAAAGAAAGATGCCCAGGGCCCCTGCTCATCTGCGTGAACGTGTCTTGGGCATGCTGCAAGGAGGCTTGAGGACTGCAGATGTGGCCAGGGCAATAAATTGTACGTACTGTGAGACGTCTAATACAGCACTACATGGTGACAGGACAGACAGCTGATCATCCTCGCAGTGGCAGACCACGTGTAACAACACCTGCACAGGATTGGTACATCATAACATCACACCTGCGGAACTGAGTTACACCAGGAACACACAGACTGTCCTCAATAGGCTGAGAGAGGCTGGACTGAGGTCTTGTAGGCCTGCTGTAAGGCAGGTCCTCACCAGACATCACCGGCAACAATGTTGCCTATGGGCACAAACCAACCGTTGCTGGACCAGACAGGCCTGGCAAAAAGTGCTAGGGGGTGATGGTCGGATGTGCATTTATCGTCAAAGAAATGAGCGTTACACTGGGACCTGTTGGATCGGAGGGTGAGGGCTTGGGCTATTCCCCCCAGAAATGTCCAGCAACTTGCACGTGCCTTGTTGGAAGAGTGAGATAACATCTCACAGCAAGAACTGGCAAATTTGGTGCAGTCGATGAGGAAGAGAGTCACTCGCGGTACTGCAGCTGGTGGCCACACCAGTTACTGACTGTTACTTTTGATTTTGACCCCCCCCCCCCCCCTTTGTTCAGGGACACATTATTCCATTTCTGTTAGTCACATTTCTGTGGAACTTGTTCAGTTTATGTCTCAGTTGTTGAATCTTGTTATGTTCATACAAATATTTACACACGTTAAGTTTACATGGAAACATTTTTATGTAATATACACCATCACAATAAATCTATTGTATATTTTAGGCATGTCTAAAAGAAACATTATGATATGAAGACATTTTATTTCAGAAGAACAGAATATGAGTTGGCCTACTGTATGTTATCCTATCTATGTTACCTTTATTTAACCAGGCAAGTCAGTTAAGAACAAATTCTTATTTTCAATGACGGCCTGGGAACAGTGGGTTAACTGCCTGTTCAGGGCAGAATAACAGATTTTGTACCTTGTCAGCTCGGGGGTTTGAACTCTCAACCTTCAGGTTACTAGTCCAACGCCCTAACCACTAGGCTACACTGCCATAGGCTGTAGGCTTGTTCATTTAGCTACAAGATATGCTTATAAGTCCTGTGCCCTTATTTTATAGTAAGAATAGTATAATTTAACTTTGCTGAATGAAATAGAAAGGATATTTTTCCTATTCAGGAGCGAGTGCGCATATGAACTGGCTCTGTTGGGCGTAAAAGTGATTGGAAACAGGTCAGATACACTATATTTAGAGTTATTTGGCAACTTTAGTTGTGAATGATACAAACCTTAGAATGTCCTAGAAATCAAAACAAACGTGGGCTGCACGATGCGACTGACTATAGGCTATTGATGTTTGTGAAAGTAGCAAAAGAAATCTTGCGTTATGTTCCTTTCCTCAGGCTTCACATGCTGTTCACTATTCTCAATTTAATCGTGTGTTTACTAATATGTAACAGTTGTTTGGATTTAGAAAGGCCCATTATTAAATGGGTAGGAACAGGGACAAAATCAAATACAAATTCACTGAAATTGAAGGCTTAGCTGCCCTGCACAATCAATTTACCAACCGCATTGCATAGGCCTATAAGTTCTCTCCTAGACATGGATAGAAAGTTTGGAGTGTAGCATAAGGTAAACAGTCCATCCAGTGTGCATAATAATGCAGTCCACTCTCAAAGGTGATTTCTAGAAACGACAAATCATTCTTTTATTTTTTTGTATCTTTTTTAGGGGGGTGGTGTTGGGCTCACAGGTCAATGCGTATGCATAACTCGAATATGCATATTGGTGTTTTGAATTAATTATCACCTTACAAAGCGCTGCCCATTTAATTGTGTTAGGCTTTGAAACAACATCCACAATGACCATGTTTTTCATTCAGTTTCAACCTGTTGTTGAACTTCTTTCTTCAAATGTATCAATCACAGTGAGGTGAGTTTTAAAAGCACACACTGTTTGATGATGTGTTTGATGGGATTTTCTATTTCATTTGCATTAATGTCAGAGTGGTTAGAGGGACAATAGAGCTCTGAGTACCAGGCCATTAGCGACCTGATGGTCTTTAGTGAGTTGGGTACTACTAATGCATGTCAAGAGTGCATAAGAGGAGATTACTGTGACTCAACGGTCACATGACTCATGTGTGGCGGTAATACAGTCACTGGAACAGCCCTACACGCAGATTACAAAGAAGGTATGAAGGCTGGCTACATACATGTTCACATCTCATGCTACTGGGAACCACTTTCAGCTGCAAATAGCCAATTGTATTGTTCTATGATCCTAATTGTCTTACTGGCATTACGAAGCTTATATTCTCATATGTTGTTCTGTCTTTCAGCCATGACCCCCCTGAAAAGCTAAAGCCAATAGAACACAGGTAAGAATCTCATAATATGACATCATTACACATCCTTCATGTGTGTATGTGCGTGTCCGTGTGGGTGCGTTTGTGTGTGTCATGTCATGTTGTCTTCGCATTTCATTTTCAGGAGGCAGTAAGTGCTCTCGAGGCCCCAAGGTCTGCAGAGGCTGTGGGTAACTGCTTCTGTAATGAGCCTCAGGCTGCATTAATTCTGTGAAGGACAATCAGGATTTTGGGAATGTCTTGGGTCATTGGTTGCTATGACAAATGTATTTCTGTGCAATGTCATTAGAAGTGGGTTTTGAATATTCCATCTCCTTCCTAACCCACCTTAAAGCCCAATTAATGTTAAAGGCCCAGTGCCGTCAAACACATGATTTTCCTCAATTACAGCATGTTATGATTTGATATTGAGATAAAAGAAATGGCCGCATTAGACCTTTAATCATTGGAGCGATGACTCATTAAGCTGCCAGCACCAGGTGTGTTTGTGTGTCTCTGTGGGAGATGGGAGTGACACAAGAAGACAGGAGGTTAAAAAAAGACAGGCTGGTTGTAAAGTGAGAAGCATCAACTTTCTCTCGTTCTCTCTTTCTCCCTCTCTCGCCCGACAGACACGTAGGTGTTGATGATAGTCTTCGTCACCTCAACAAGTCACTCTATTTATAATCTGTTTCTTAAAGTGTATTTGCTCCCTTTAGTGGATTTGACTATGCCAATCTTTTGCTCACGGTATTTATTTAACATGTAAAAAAAAAGAGAGAGAGGAATTTGACTGCATAAATCATTTAGAGGGAGGATGCTTGTCGGCTCAGCCCACCGACCTACAGTACACTACCTTCAGGGTCGAGGAGGAACTGATGATTACATGTAATCAGTTACATGTAATCCGATTACTTTTTCTTTATTTTTTACTCTAAACAGTAATCAGATTACAGATACTTTTGAAAAACTAGATCATTATTTATTGGATTCTGTTAAAATCCAGAAAGGATGTTTGCAAGTAAAAAAATGGAAAAAATCATTACGACACCTTTCTGTTTTATGACATTCAATTCAGTACTGAGAAGATACGCAAGTTTAAGTTTTCTCTGACAACAAGTCAGAGACCACTATGAGGACACAAAAAATGCATTTGATGGTGTCACGATCGTTGAAATGAGCAGACCAAGGCGCAGCGTGCATAGAGTTCCACATGTTTATTAAAATGAAACTCACCAACAAAAACAATAAATAGCAAACAAGACGTAACGACTGGAGTGCTCACAGGCACTACACAAAAACAAAATCCCACAAACTAAAGGTGGAAAATAGGCTGCCTAAGTATGATCCCCAACAGAAACAACGATAGACAGCTGCCTCGGATTGGGAACCATACCCGGCAAAACAAAGAAATAGAAAAACTAGAATGCCCACCCAAATCACACCCCGACCTAATCAAATAGAGAAATAAAAAGGCATTCTAAGGTCAGGGCGTGACAGAAGGATCCTGTTTGCCTTCTTGTAATGGATCTGGGGGAAGTAATCCAACAGTAACTGAAAGTAATCAGATTATACTACTGAGTTTGGGTAATCCAAAATGTACTTTACTGATTACCGTTTTGGACAGGTAAATAGTAACTGTAACGGATTATATTTAGAAAGTAACCTACCAAACCCTGCCTGCCATGTAGCCATACACACTCCTCAAAAAGCAAGCCACTAAATAGCTAGCTATCTAACTATTGGAGAAATATCTCTGACGTTCAGTCTCTAGTATTCAGCTTGCTATCTGCAGAGGATGTACAGTATGGTTGCCTACCATGCAGCTGTGTAACGACACTGTCCAGAGAGACTTATGGAGTGTCTGGATGGTGTGGTGTGGTGTATTTCCTCTCCCAGAACAGAACAGCCCAGTGCAGTATACTCTCTGTCTATCTATCTATCTGTCTGTCTGCCTGTCTCTCTGTAGTGAGGGTCAGGTGGACCATGCACAGACAGCAGCAGTAATGCAGTGGCAGACTGTGAGGCCTCATCCATCACCCAGTGACTGGAGCCTGGTTTCTGTGGCCCCTGGTCTGCTGCCTGTCTTTAGAGAGGGATGGGCTGGCCCATCGGCAGGCCAAGCATTGGGAGGCTGTGTCAGGCTCCACCTCACTCCCTTGGTCCTACCCTTCCTGCCTAGGCCTGGGAGAAAGGACTGCCCGGGCCAGGAAGCCCAGGTTGGGAACTGTGTTGTGGCTCTTTTAGGAAAGCTTCACTAGCTGACAGAGGGAGGTTAAAGCCGTGAAGGCCAAGCACATTTTTGTCACCACAGCTTTTTCTGTGAAATCTATATTTTCCTCTTTCATTATGACGAGCATGTTTGATATTGCTCGTGGATATTTTTAGAGGCGTTTCAGAAGCTTTCCATCAATTTTGACCTGACTAAGATTGAACCTGTCACATTAAAGGAAGCAATGAATGCAGCGTGAGAGCTTCCTCTTTATTTTCCTTCCATCCATAAAATAGCTGGATTTCATAGGGCAGGTTTAGGGGTTCAAGACATGGATCTGTTAATAAGACGATGGGGTAGTTTCCCTATAATTATATTCATCACATTTGGAGAATAATCACGAGGGCCAGCTGGAGTGAAGGAGCTGACACTGCATTTCACCTTTGTCAACTCACACATATTATGTTACTATGCAAATTATACAGATGTTTCTCTTGCTGTAATAACACAAAGCAAAGCTATTTGGTGTCAAGACAGTGATATCAATATCTTTATTGTGTGTCTATATACAGTCACCGTATGTTTTTATTAGACAGTGATTGGATCAAGCCATAAAAATATAATTTGCTGAGAGGGTCAACCATTATGATAGAGGGTGGAGGAACTCATTTCCTCTAACTACCCCAAATAAAGTAGAGGCACCAAGAGTCACTGGCTGAGTCCAAAACAGCACCCTGTTTCCTATAGAATCCTATAAGCCCTGCTCAAAAGTAGTGCACTATATAGGGGATAGGGTGCCATTTGAGCCACTGGCTGTGAGGTTTGACATTACTACGCCCTGACCTTCACATTCAGTCCTAACACTGTCACAGGCCAATATCCTGTAAACCATATTCTCCTGCTGAATCACCACTGATCAATTATTTTAATATTTCTGTGGCCATTTTATCAATTACCTCATTTATGCAGAGTGCAGCATATCTTATTAAATAACGTAAGTTCAGTGCATCTGATTATCTTGTTGTAGTGTCATGGGACATTTTGTTTTCATAAAACCTTTAACCTTCTTGATATATCTGTTTATATGTGATTCATTATTATTTTCTATTCTTATGTTTCATACAACAACTGCAGGCCACTGGGTATGGAATTCACTCACCTTGCGTGTCCATACTGTGTTCACATCCAGAGCTGTTGCCATGGTTAATAATTAGCCATAGTGAGTGCTCGCTGAAACATTGAACAATGGTGAAGCATCTCATGTAATTCCTCATAGAGGACTGTGTGTCCTTGAGGGAAGTGTCATTCATAGTGGAGGACTCTCACCTTGTCTGCTCGTCGGCTTTTACCTGAAAGGCTAATAGACAGCCCGATTGCGTTTGTTATCGGCTATAGCATGGTGAGATATTGTGTCAAACGTACACGTTTACACGGCATATGATGATCCACGTTAATCAGGAGGACATATTACTCCAAATGAGTCATGTAAAGAGAACCTCAGAATCCCATTGTACTGGGAGCTGCAGCACACATGCCCTGATATTATATCTGCCAATGGAAAGAGGATGTATTGTCAAGGCCAGACACAAAGAGAATAAAGGAAATCCTGTGTGAATGTGAGAGAGGAGAGTCAGAGAGACAGATATGGCCTAGTCATCCAGCAACAGCCAGTACCACAAATGAATTCCAATGAGAGAGTAGATATTAATACGTCTAGTAGGACAGGCCCTATAGGTACAATTAGCTCTAGATAATGGCCCTCTCCACCCTCTTTTCTACTAGAGCTCTAAAATATTGATTTTAATTTCCCCCTGTATATCCACTTAAACTCTGGACTGTCATTCTAAGAATCTATCTCATTGTTATGTTTTACAGTGTTGGCCAAGGGGCTTATTCTGTCTCTGTCCTGTTTTAGCGAGCAGAGACGACACATCACTTTGAGGAGCCGCACTCTTCTTTTTTTTTTATAAAAATGAGGAAGAGATAACTAGGAGAAGAAATAAAGTGAGATATAAAAATGGGAAATGGTTCCTAGAGCATTTAAGGTATAGCTGCCGTGCCGTGGCTCGTCGTTGAGAGAGAGAGAGAGAGAGAGACACCGAGAGCAAGAGAGCTGGTGTGAAGTGAGGAATAAGCTTCGCCTGGCGTGTCGGTGGGACCTTTGGGTGCGTCCGGGGAGAGGGCAGGCGGCGATGCGGCTCCTCAGGTCACTGTTGTGTCAGCGCCGCGGCGAGGCTCGTCTGATGTTGATGATGTCAGACAGGACACTTACGCTGGGCTAGAGCTCTCCCGGGAGGTGTTGGCTATGTGCATTATTTAGCTTATTGTCTCAGCCATTTATCAGGATAATGAGTCTGCAACCATATAATACTGTACTGTACAGAAGCACCAGCTACTGGATGATGAGGGAAAGCCAATAAAGAGATGTTCAAAAAAACTGCATCATATTGATATTGGAGGATGGTCTAGGATGGATAGTTGTGCTGCTCAGAATATCACTGACTGCATAGTATTTTGTAGCTTTGCTTGGAGAGGTTTGGAGCGGAGCCATAGGCATCAGAATAGTGCAGAGAAAAATCAAATATAAGGACCAAAGTTGCTGGGCTGGCTGCACTTGTTTTTTCGTTTTTTTTTTACCTTAATAACGATTTTCATGACAAGGAACTCGTAATATCAGTATGCAGTGGGAGTGTGGGGACTGAATCACTGATCAATGACAGCTAATGAACACGGCAGGAGTTCTGCTCTGTTTGCCTCTCGACAGAGAGCCCCGCTCCTCTGAGAGCTATTTTTCTTCTATTTTGCACCCAAAAAATACAGGAGGCTTCATTGAAACCAACTGCCTCTGGGCTCAATTAACTAGCATAGATTACTCATAATCCAGATGAGAGCCTTGTTATGTAATACACAGCATGGAGACCACCCACCGTCCCTCCACCCTCCCTACAACTCTATGCCTTGGGGCCCCGTGACAGTGCATTGCGGTGGGCTGCGGTATGCATGCAGCGGCACATATATACATCACATATGGAGTGTCTCAGGTGATCTATGGATCCTGAAGGCTGTTTATCACTCCACCATGGTGACATGGTACTGAGTCGTGTGCAGTCAACACAACACAGAGCTCTGGTGTCACCTGGCTGTCAGCAACATTTAATATACCTGGCTCAGGGTCTTTGGTCGCTGCTGTCCTGATGCCCCTGGCCTGGCATGACTGTCCTATCCCCCTGCATTTCATGGATGGAGAGACACTCCTCCAGAACATTCATCATGTCCTCCATCACCCCCACCGGGGCAGAGGGCCGGGAGCCTGGTGCCTGCACTGTTGTCTCTTCTCTCATTGGCCACATGAGTTGTCCAACTGGGGTTGGGACTTTTATAGAGGCCTCCACTGGCATACAGTACACAGTAGCACACACCTTCAGACTTGTTTACACCTTTTACAAATGTCATCTCAAATATGAGCTGGTATAATTGTGTTGAAACACTGTTCTTTTAAATTGGCTAAATGAATTACATACTGCTAAACTATTGTCAGAAGAAGGAAAGGTGTGTGTTGAGAACATCAAGAGAATTACAGAAGGCAGAAATGTAAATACAGAGTAGTTAGCATACCCAAATGGGAATAGGCACAAATATGCTGGATTTGCAAACGGTAAGGCTGCGTTTACACAAAATACTACACAGTCAGCCCAATCACATCACATCAGATCTTTTCACATCAGATCTTTTTCAGAGCTGATCTGATTGGTCTAAATACCTATTAGTGAAAAAAGATCAGAATGGGGTTGCCTGTGTAAATGCAGCCTAAGATGTGCTTTTAGGTGAGTCAGTGTTATAAATCTCAGGGAGAAAATACGTGGCTCCAAATGGAAGGCGTCTGGGCTGAAAGATGTGTATCACTGTGTTGACAAACTGGGCTTAGTGCCTCAATGCTGTAGAACAATATTTCACAATGAGAAACTATTCTAGAACTGAGGACTAACGATTTACAAGAAATCAAGGGCATAACATTTTTTGCCATTTAAAGCCCTCAGAATTTCAGTTCTGGAAGGTTTCAAAAGGATCACCTTCCTCAACCTAGACACTGTGACTGTTTAAATGAATGAGCTCTCATGAATTCTGTCACTCAGCCACAGTGATGACAGTGCAATTAATGATTATTCGACCCGACACAGGCTTAAAACAACTTCCTGTCATGGAAATCATAATACAATCTCTGTCTTTCCGTTGGCGGAAATATCTGGATTGACCTGTGTTAATTAAAGATAAAATCCTTGGTGAGGGCGATAGACGTGTCTGTCAGAGAGTGTGCTGCTGTCTCTGTCTGTATCTGTGCAGTGATGTGGATGACATATTAGATGAGAGGGAGCAGAGTGACCAGACAGCAGCAGCCCAGCAGCTGCAGAACAGTATAGTAGCCTCAAAAATTCACTAACATTGATTTGCCACCAAGTACTAGCTGCACTGGATCCAAGGCTCACTATATACTACATTTTTAACGAAGGAACATGTTTTGAAAACCTTGTAATTACACTACAGCAATGAGAGCAGATCATTCAATTACATGGATGGAGAAAAAATGTGGAACATAAAATGGGTTCACATTTAATTGTAGAGCTCCTAGTTAGTCCCCAGAACACCGACAGGTCCACTCAGCAGCCATCAGTCCACTGAGTGGGAATGGGATGATGACATGAAAGTGACCTCATTACTCCACTACAGACCAAATCAATAAATAATAACAGCCCATGGTCCCGTCTGACGTCATCACAGACGCACAGCTTGATATTCATCATACAGATGACGATTATAACACTGAGGAAGAAGGGGACGAATGGTTTGCATGCTGCTTTGCCAGGCGGCCAAGTTTCCCAGTGTAAACACAGAGCGATCCGCAACTCTTTTCTTTTCTCCCTCTCCTCTCTCCTTCTGACTCTGAATCACTCCGCCTTTGGGGCTTACCACAGGAGTCTCTTCAAACAAGGCTTTGTACTGGAGTGGAGAATCAAGATTAATGCACTTCCACAGCTCTGTGCTGCTCTAGGGGAAAGAAGCCTGATAATTAACACCAGGGGGGCTTGGAGGAAATTGGAGGGGGGAAATCACACCACATAATAAAAATATGGGGAAAGGTACATATGACATTTATTTGGCGTGTGTGTGATGTATGACGCTGCATTGAGGTGACAATCACTGAATCTGTGACTGTGGCGTCTCAGAGGGTATGACGGAAAGGTTTTCTCCGAGTATTATTTATCATTGTCATGTCTGTAATAATTCATCATGGTGTGCTTGCCACCAGCAATGTTACAATGCATATACCACATGCATTTATACAAATTAGACAAATTATACAAATGAAGTGTTCAATAAATGAAGTAGACAAGACCTAGGTAGAGCATGTTTATAAGGACTCTGTGTATTTAATAATGCCTTATGGGAAACCTGTCTTACCTTGTCAGTTTTAAGTTCTCTCCAAAGCTGCATATTGACTTCTGGAAACATCTGTGTTGATGTCAGCATCCCCCACATGGAGTTGTTCTCTGATAATGACTCAGATTGTTGTCATTTACGTCAATGTCTGAAAACAGCGTGCCCGTGGCTCCCTGTACAGGGTTCTCCAAATATATAAATAAGTGGTGGAAGGTTACCAAGGAAGAGAATGAAATATGGCACTTCCATTTCAATGCAAATGAGGACTGAAATGAGTGCCGTGTGGATTTACAGTGGTTCATTAGAATGAACCCGGCTGCTGCTTTAAGTGAACAGTCTCCTATAGCCTGAGTAAATTAGTGTGCAATCCCCTGCACTGGCTGTAAATGAAACTGTCCGTCAGCATGCAGCGTCTCAACCTGCTAAGAAGAAGTGGGATGGGATGGTTCTGTCCTCCTGATGTCTGTCTGCTGGACCTCTTGGATAGAGCAAAGTTTGGATCGTCTGTGTTAAATTCCCAGTCTATTCAGTCAGGAGTCTGACGTGAAGATATGAGTTTTTTTTAGTGTATGTGTGTGTCGCATATACAGTTGAAGTCGGAAGTTTACATACACTTAGGTTGGAGTCATTAAAACTCATTTCTTGTTAACAAACTATAGTTTGGACATCTAGTCGGTTAGGACATCTACTTTGTGCATGACACAAGTCATTTTTCCAACAATTGTTTACAGACAGATTACTTCACTTAAAATTCATTGTATCACAATTCCAGTGGGTCAGAAGTTTACATACACTAAGTTGACTGTGACGTTAAACAGCTTGGAAAATTCATGGCTTCAGAAGCTTCTGATAGGCTGATTGACGTTATTTGAGTCAATTGGACGTGTACATGTGGATGTATTTCAAGGCCTACCTTCAAACTCCGTGCTTCTTTGCTTGACATCATGGGAAAATCAAAAGAAATCAGCCAAGACCTCAGAAAACAAATTGTAGACCTTCACAAGTCTGGTTCATCCTTGGGAGCAATTTCCAAACACCTGAAGGTACCACTTTCATCTGTACAAACAATAGTACGCAAGTATAAACACCATGAGACCACGCAACTGTCATTCAGCTCAGGGAGGAGACGCGCTCTGTCTCCTAGAGATGAACGTACTTTGGTGTGAAAAGTGCAAATCAATCCCAGAACAACAGCAAAGGACCTTGTGAAGATGCTGGAGGAAACAGGTACAAAAAAGTATCTATATCCACATTAAAACAAGTCCTATATCGACATAACCTGAAAGGCCGCTCAGCAAGAAAGAAGCCACTGCTCCAAAACCACCGACTACGGTTTGCAACTGCACATGGGGACAAAGATCGTACTTTTTGGAGAAATGTCCTCTGGTCCGATGAAACAAAAATAGAACTGTTTGGCCATAATGATCATTGTTATGTTTGGAGGAAAAAGGGGAAGGCTTGCAAGCCGAAGAACACCATCCCAACCGTGAAGCACTGGGGTGGCAGCATCGTGTTGTGGGGGTGCTTTGCTGTAGGAGAGACTAGTGCACTTCACAAAATAGATGGCATCGTGAGGGAGGACAATTGTGTGGATATATTGAAGCGACATCTCAAGACATCAGCCAGGAAGTTAAAGCATGGTCGCAAGTGGGTCTTCCAAATGGACACTGACCCCAAGCACACTTCCAAAGTTGTGGCAAAATTGCTTAAGGACAACAAAGTTAAGGTATTGGAGTGGCAATCACAAAGCCCTGACCTCAATCCTATAGAATGTTTGTGGGCAGAACTGAAAAAGCTTGTGCGAGCAAGGAGGCATAGAAACCTGACTCAGTTACATCAGCTCTGTCAGGAGGAATGGGCCAAAATTCACCTAACTTATTGTGGGAAGCTTGTGGAAGGCTACCCAAAATGTTTGACCCATGTTAAACAATTTAAAGAAAATGCTACCAAATACTAAATGAGTGCATGTAAACTTCTGACCCAGTGGGAATGTGATGAAAGAAATAAAAGCTGAAATAAATCATTCTCTCTACTATTATTCTGACATTTCACATTCTTAAAATAAAGTAGTGATCCTAACTGACCTAAGATGGGGAATTGTTACTAGGATAAAATGTCAAGAATTGTGAAAAACGGAGTTTATATGTATTTGGCTAAGGAATATGTAAACTTCCGACTTCAACTGTACAGCCAAACAATCTCTATAGCCTTTGGTAAAGGTCTGGGGTGGTCTTTCATTTCTGAAATTCATTTCAGGACGCTGCTGTCCTGGACTTAATTAGAATGACCCCCTGTTTGAACACACACATCATGCATTTCCAAATTGGGAATATCCAAAAGTAGATTTGAATCCGATGAGAGCATGCAGGTGTGAAAATATTGTGTTGTGTTCATTTGTTTGATGGATTAGGAGGCAAGCTGCACTGCCCTCTGAGAGGCAAGGAAAGTGGGAACTGGAGTTAGTTTTCAAATGGAGGGCTGCTGTTTGATCCATATGGATATCCAGAGCCACCGAGTTTACATAGACCTCTAGGAAACTGACTCAGTCTGACTTCTTTTGACTTGTATAATTCATCAAGTCGTCTCTGTTGTTTTATTTACAGTTTCTCCGCTTTCCAGAGATACAGTTGAAGTCAGAAGTTTCCATACACTTAGGTTGGAGTCATTAAAACTCGTTTTTCAACCACTCCACACATGTATTGTTAACAAACTATAGTTTTGGCAAGTCGGTTAGGACATCTACTTTGTGCAAGACACAAGTAATTTTTCCAGCAATTTTTTACAAACAGATTATTTCACGTATAATTCACTGTATCACAATTCCAGTGGATCAGAAGTTTACATACACTAAGTTGACTGTGCTTTTAAACAGCTTGGAAAATTCCAGAAAATGATGTCATGGCTTTCGAAGCTTCTGATAGGCTAATTGACGTCGTTTGAGTCAATTGGATGTGTACCATTGGATGTATTTCAAGGTCTATCTTCAAACACAGTGCCTCTTTGCTTGACACAATGGGAAAATCAAAAGAAATCAGCCAAGACCTCAGGGAAAAAAATGGTAGACCTCCACAGGTGTGGTTCATCCTTGGGAGCAATTTTCAAATGCCTGAAGGTACGACGTTCATCTGTACAGACAATAGTATGCAAGTGTAAACACCATGGGACCACGCAGCTGTCATACCGCTCAGGAAGGAGACTCATTCTGTCTCCTAGACATGAACGTACTTTGGTGCAAAAAGTGCAAATCAAAAGTATTTATATCCATAGTCAAACGAGTCCTATATCGACATGACCTGAAATGCCGCTCAGCAAGGAAGAAGCCACTGCTCCAAAACCACTATAAAAAGCCAGAGTACGGTTTGCAACTGCACATGAGGACAAAGATTGTAATTTTTGTTATGTTTGGAGGAAAAAGGGGAAGGCTTGCAAGCCGAAGCACACCATTCCAACCGTGAAGCACAGTGGTGGCAGCATTATGTTGTGGGGGTGCTTTGCTGCAGGAGAGACTGGTGCTCTTCACAATATAGATGGCATCATGAGGAGGTGAAATTATGTGGATATATTGAAGCAACATCTCAAGACATCAGTCAGGAAGTTATATCAAACTGGTCTTCCAAATGGACAATGACCCCAAGCATACTTCCAAAGTTGTGGCAAAATGGCTTAAGGACAACAAAGTCAAGGTATTGGAGTGGCCATCACAAAGCCCTGACCTCAATCCTATAGAAAGTTTGTTGGCAGAACTGAAAAGACGTGTGCGAGAAAGGAGGCCTACAAACCTGACTCAGTTATACCAGCTCTGTCAGGAGTAATGGGACAAAATTCATCCAACTTATTGTGGGAAGCTTGTGGAAGACTACTCGAAAAATTTGACCCAAGTTAAACAATTTAAAGACAATGCTACCAAATACTAAATGAGTGTTTGTAAACTTCTGACCCACTGGGATTGTGATGAAAAAAATAAAAGCTGAAATAAATCATTCTCTGACATTTCACATTATTAAAATAAAGTGGTGATCCTAATTGACCTAAAACAGGGAATTGTTACCTGGATTAAATGTCAAAAACTGAGTTTAAATGTATTTGGCTAAGGTATATGTAAACTTCCGACTTCAACTGTATCTCACGTGTCACAGATCCAATAAGGGAACAAGATGTAATGATTAAGAAGTGATAGAGAGGTTTCCAAACAGTGGCAGGAGCCAAAGTGACCAAGACAGTATTCACCACACGCTTGACAATATTGCATCTGCTGACGGTCTGCAATCTCAGTCCTTCGAGTCAGATCAGAATCAAACGAAGCTTTATAAGCATGACAGGTTTGGACAGGAAGTAGAGATGAAGCCTTTCTGGAACACAGAACATGTAGGCTACTGCAAAATGTCATAATGCATAAAGTATTCCTCTACCTCAAACTTTGTGTTTTAATATATTTCCTTTCACGTGCATCTTTAAATTATTATTCTACTGAAAAATTGTAATATTATATTTCTTGAATATTTTCTTTTCAATTGGAAATCCAGAGCAGTAGGTTTCAGGTAGCTATGGGTGATGCACTATAATTACATATCTAACCTGAACCTCTACGGTTATACCCCGCTACATATTGCTTTTTAAAATCTTAAACTAGGAGAGCTTCATGTGTGACATTAAACCCTGTGTGTCTGAGTTAATTTTCCAACCAGTTTAATGATTCAGGGAGAGCAGTTTCATTTGCTGTGGTAGCATTAGCGGTTGTGTGGAGGGGTCTATTGGGACCGGAGTGGGCAGACTTCCTTAAAACTTTAGAAGAGTTAGCTGTCATATGGAAAACAGGTCAACTGGATAAAGACTGAGATGTTGCAGTCTAATCAAAAGGAACAAACTGTAATATTGTCCTGTTGGAATAAGAAAGTGTCTCTGTAATGTTTTTTTCCATAGCACAATTCCCCATAAGGTTTTGGTCTGACAACCTCCCTCTCTCTAACACAATCCTTTTTTCATTTCAGAAGTGAGGAGGCAGACTGTGAGACAGCGATGAGCCTGGTATTTAATCCCACTACACCTATCCATCGACGGAGAGACTGATTCCACTGTCTCTTGCCCACACAGTGTCCAGGCCTTACTGAGCTGATGATGAGTCCATCATACCCATCCCTACAGGACCACTTCCTCCTGGGTTTCAAAAAGACATAAATATCATCATATCCTATTACAGCACTATGCATTTCCCTTCCCCTGCTACCCTTTCAGTTAACGAAGACTGCTGCAGTATATGAATACTGATGTGGAGTCATATTCATTTCTATGCAATATGCTAGAGAGAAACTCCACTTGAACGCCATTGGATGTGACAGGCTCCCTGTGTATCGAGGTAGGAAGTTTGAGAGACCCAGGATCTCATTTCTAATAGGAAGTGAGCAGCTTAAGAGATGACCCAGCTGAGGCTGCCATCGGTGTCTCCGTAGCTGTCTGCCTGCCAGAGATGGAGTGTAGCTGTGTAGTTCTCCATTTACTCCTCGACTCACTAATTAATGGTTGCCCGTGGAGTAACTTGTACCTGTCAGTGTCTACCGCTCTCGTATATTCAATAACTTGGAGGAATTGAAATTGAATGCCAGCTAAGCTCGAACAAACTGCAAATGGTGCATGGGATACACCCTGGTTCTCTCACTGACCTGACAGCAGCCTTATGTGTAAGGTTTTTAATGAACATGGACTCTTCTCAGCTACTCTTAACTGCCAAGGTGGAATGTTTTATGAATTCAAGATGGAGTCTGGAAGGCTGGGTGGGTGATTGTATAAGTTCTGTTACAGTATACAGGTACTCGAGTCCTTGTGCCAAATGTCCATGTGCGTATCAATGCCAAAGCTGTCCATAAAATAACCCAGTGCCGATTCGCATTAAAGAGACATGGTGAAAATGTTCCCGAGCGGTCACTGGTAATTATTGCGTCCATTCCCAGGGTCACTGCATGTGTGTTCATGGAGAACAAGGTCCACTCTATTACACATATCTCCTTACCCATGGGATTAGCCACACTGCTCTCAATTCATACCTCCACTGTTCCATTCGATCTGATTTATCTCAGACAACACTCCTCTACATAATGAGGAAAACAAGAATAATGGTGAAAAGTAATACAAATCTTTTATTTACATGCAGATCTAGCCAGACGTGTTAAATTTCCAGTTTTGCTCTCACGTTCTTAGGGATTTGCAGATGCTTAGTCATACCAAACATCTTAGTTGTTTTGAATAATGAATTTCCTCCAGGAGTATGTGTTACTGTCGTGTGTGAAATAAGTGGCTGCGGTTGGGTTGGTGTAAAAGACAGGCTGGCTTTCTCTGAGAAGCCACCCCACCTCAACCCACACCCCAAGCCCATCACTATTCCCTCTAAGCTGGATGAAGCTGTTGATCAAACCCAAGGCTGTGCTTCCAAATCCACATCTCTCTCTCGCTCTCTGTACAGTAGCCCTTGACCTTGCCATGTGTCCTCATGGCCCAGACACCCGCTTGAAATTAAATTACAGATTAGTGGCTTCGGCCCCTAGGAAGGGTTTATTTGGTTGCCCCCTCTCCGTGTCACTCTCATTCTGGGAGTGACACGCAGGGAGGAAATGTCATGGGATTTAAGAAAGAAAATGCCAGCCTTGAAACAGCTTCTACTTCAAAGTCTATTCTATGTTGCCTGGCCTGCCTAAATTCAGGATGTCTGCAAGGAGTTCTAAATCTTACAGGTGAGGAATAGGGGGCAGATGGCATGTGGGGATTACTGTGTTAGAATGAGTAACGAACAGGGGAAACTGAAACCAAACTCTTTTAAATATGTCATACAAACGTCTTCAGACTTCAACGTCTCTGTACGTTTTCTCCCATCAATTCCATCAAGCTGAGATGGAGCATGAACCCTTCACCAGACTCAATGACTGGTCCTGTCACTGACTGCTTCTTAAGACACTGTTGCTGCACCTTCAGATGGAAATCATCATTCTAGCGAGACAAGTGGACCAAACACTGAGCCCTCATTCATTTGGAAGACTGTCACGCATAGCACAATGCTGTAATTTCAAATCACTTTCACTTCCACTCTGTAGATTTTGTGATTTTTGGCAATCAGAATGGCTTGTTAGCCCTATAAACGATCCACTTCCCTTCATATTGATGCAGATTCCCAGTCCTCAAGTATATAACTCATCATGTCAGATTAGGGCCTCTTTTCATTGGGAAGTAGGTTTCTTTGAATGTGCCAACAGAGAAGCTACCCCACAGGGCAAAAACTGGTTGAACTAATGCTGTTTCAAGCAAAATAATCAAAGTGATGACATTGTATCAACGTGGACAACTAATTTGATTAGCAAAGAGTCCTCCCATAACCCAATTTTTAACAGAAATAGAATGACATTGTGATTGTTTTGTTGTTGATTTCATATTGAATTCACATTAGTTAAACAACTCAACCAAATGTAAATCAATGCTAGACGTTGAACTGATGTCTGTGCCCAGAGAGTCCTGTACTGTAGAGACACTTTCAAATCAAGATGACTCTGTAAAAATATTTGCGTCAAATGCTATTCTAGAGTCCGGAGTCTGTAGCCAGATTGTTTGTTCTGTTGTGTTGTGTTGTTTGGAATAAGTGGAAAGTTAACCTGAATATCACAGTTTGTTGAGCAATGGAGAAAAACTCACAGCAGACATTTGAAACGGTATAGTTCTCTTCTCGCCAGGGGGGTTGAGTTGTGTATTTAGTATGGAGAAAGAAAGCAATCAATAAAACAGCCGTTGGTAACCAAGGGACGAGAGAAGTGTCTTTGAAACTTTAGCACATGGTGCTTAAAAAGTGCAATATACTCAATAATAGATGAAGAACTACTGGTAGCAGCCATGCTCCAGGGTGTTATACCCACCGCTAGACAGAGAAAAACACACGATTACACTATTTGTGAAGATTCATTTCCAAAAGCCAATGTTGACTATCCAGTCATAGTTTAATCCTGTGTTTTTGGACAGACGTAATAGTTATGATTTAATTTGATTTGATAGTTTTGATTATCTGGGTAATTATTTATGACAGAGGTACATTTATTAAAAAGTGTAATAGGACTTGAAAAGGAGAAACATTACACATCAACGTCCCTTGGACCTCTACATCTTTTAGGAAATAAGTCAGCATGGAGAAAACTGTCAGGATTGTCAAGACATTGACAGCTCTGAGGAACAGATGGGCAAAAATACCAAATCGAAAACGCTGCTCATCAATCAAAACATGAAAACAAGGTTTGAAAGCATGTTTATGTTGCAACGCTTCCCCCTGAATTGTACTGTCACAGTAGATCAATGTTGTTGTCATTTGAAAGGTGATCAGGTCACACAAGGGATAGATTGGTACTCCACAGTTTACCGAACGCTCACATTGAAGAGAGGCTGTTATATTGTTTTCATTTTCAAAAGGGAAAGTTTGTTCTTTCTTAGTGTTTTACCTCCGGACCAGGATATCTTCAAGGACAAAACCGTTTCAATAGAGGCTCAGATAAAAATTCCTCAAGAGTATGTAATCATGCTGGGAAGGAAAAAAAGCACCTGTGAATCGCTAACACTACTCTGTTCCCCTCTGAATGGTAAGCAGGCTTACTGGGCGTGTGCTGTTGACACTAGGCTTTACAGAAGACAGATGACAGAGCCTCATTTTTAGAGGACAGGGATGGAAGGATAAAGCACCACAGAGATGACAATTGTTAAATGCAGCAAAACTGCCATTATTTAATTTTATTTGGCATTTTGATCTGAGAGTATTGTGAAATGAGGCATTTGTTCTCTGACAAAGACGTGGAATCGTAATAATGTCCCGATTTGTTGTGGCATTCATGTTCCAAAGGCGTTGTCTCTGTAAAGACAGCCATTCTAAGAGGGAGATAAGTGGCAGATTTCAGCTGTCAGGGGTTTTACATGCTCAGCAAAAACTATGCCAATGAACGTGTTATACTGTTTCCAGTTGGCCACTAAATATCGGTTCATATAAAATGTCTCACTTGTTCTGAATCTGTACTCATGAATACGTGTTTTTTTCTACATTTAAAAACCCTCATATATATTTGAACTTCAAACAATTGCATCAGCTAATTTGTAAAATAGGGCCATGTTCCATTGAGCATGTTTGCCTTCCAATGAAATAAGAGCGTATTCATGTATCAACATAAATATTTGTAGCTATGTTACATTAGGGACACGACCAGGGGCGCAAGGTCATATTTATAAAGGCCCGACATACGGCAACTTTGACTCCTTATCAATGCACATTGCATGTCATGGATAAAGTAAGCATAGGGAATGCAGAGTTGTCACTCATAGGATGATTTGCTTGTCTTTATTTCCCTTTGATGTATCTTTATTTTAGTTTTTTTTATAAATGCATCAAAGCTTTTCCTAGACGTTTTACTGTTAATGTCATCATAATTGAGGCAAGCATGCAATTTCATCCAGCATCACAATAATGTATTACTGTCACTCGTCTCCAGCTACCAAGCAGTACACCCATAAGAAATCCTTTTAAGTGTATGCTTTTATGTTATGTGTTTTTACTGTCCCTCTCAATCCCAGTAAATGTAAAGATCAAAAGCTTTTGTATTATTTGATGCCTTTGTTTTCTTGTCAGTATGTCCAACAACAATTTAATCAGTTTCACAATGCCAGAACCATACCAGACATTCTGTGACTGTTTCTAAGTCTTTCTGTAAGATATTAAAGGATTGTTGATCCCGATAAAACTGGGTTATTCACACCACACGGAGATAGAGAAGCAGTAAGTATTGAAGTAGACCACTGAACACCTCCCATCCCCAGGTGCAGCAGCAACCAGGGCAGGTGATGAGAGAGCCAGGACGTGATGATTGTTAATGTGTTGGGGATTGGCAAATCCCTGAAACCCAGACCCTAGGCAACAGCAATAACTAGGGTCTGGGATTAATGACAGACTCTTGGTTAATTTTGAAAAAATTGTTCCGGAGAAGGTCCTCTTCAGACAGACAACTCCCCCAACAAATCACGAGGCAGACATGCCAGAACATCGCAATTCGCAACCAACGTTCGCAGGCAAGTTCTTTGCAGTTGTTTTAGTGAAGGTAGATGATGCAAATTAGCCATTTGCAGAATGCACTCATTAAAAATAACCTCTGTGATCTCCATCTTGCTAGCTGCTATTTTGTGTCCAGGGGATGTGAGCAACAAGCGGATAAATCAGTGACGTAGGCAGTGGCATGTAAACCAGAAGATTGGTACATTGGCACATCTGTCTAGAGAGAGACTAGGGAATTGCAGGTGGTGGCAGAGGGAGAGGTGGATTGAGGAGCCTTCTGGCCTAGCAGGGTCTTCCCTTACTTGTTTGATACCTTTTTGTTTTTTGTATATATTAATATTATTTTGGTCACCATCTCGGAACATTGCAACCTGCTAGAGCTGGCGGACTAGAGAGGACAGAGCTCACCCTTGATCCTGGTAGGTAAGCTGTCTTCTTAGGAACATGCCAGCTCTTGAGAACCCAAGGCCATATAGCCATAGGGTTCTCAGTTTAACAATTGACCACAGTGGGTAACCAATGTGTACAGCTGTTCCGATGCTCTGTCTAACTGCGTCTAACCGTGTCTAATAACCGCGTGCAATACGGTTTCGGGAACATCGAAAACTCTACTGTCAAGTCACTGCGTTGCACTGCCTGAGCTAATAGAAACTTGGGAGGGAACAACACAAACCTGTGGCTCGAACCCGTTACACACAAAAAACATCTGTGGAAATATGTGGTAAAACAGTAAGTGTATCTTTTGCATTTGGAAAGTTATTTTTGGATGATAATTATGTTAAGTTGAGTGTTCAAGGTTTCCAAAAACGTATCACAATCAAGGATGAATTGTTTATAGATATTTCACACTTGAATAATTCCGTCAGGTATTCAAAAAGGACGTAGAATGACTCCAATGTTGTCGCGTTTAGAGTCATGATAAGGGCTAGGCCCGTGCATACAGTACAACACCCTAATCACTTCTGCTTACTTCCATGATAAATAGTCATGCAGACAGGTTATGGAACAGCTAGACAGGCCTAAAACCCAAGTAGACTTATTTGTAGGCTGGCAAGTTGTTTTCCTAACACAATGTATGGCCAGGACATTTTGATCAATTGCAACGACTACTTTTCTCCACATCTCCAGAAATGCTCCGCTGGTTTTAGATCACGATGTATTGCATTATTCTCAGTGATGCTGTGACTCCACTGAAGATCTTAGTAACACAAATAAATTGGTCATCTTCAGCTGAGTACTCCCTACTCAGACAGGAGCCATCTGTTCACCCAGCACCTCTAAACTGGTTCAACTACAGTAGCCACCAGTAAACTTCAACTCACTGGTCCTCCCTATTTGAACAATGAACAATCATATTGTTCCTATTTCCACTTGATTTTAGTTTGTAAATGCTCTGTTTTGTTATTGTTGTGTAGTTGAAACTGAATTTGTAAATAATAGTAATTAGTATCAACTATTTTACCTTCATCATGATCACATCAAACCAGGCAAGATAAAGGATTCCAAGCCTTTTCCCCAAACAGCGTTTCTGCATTTTCGTTGAAGTGAATCTCAAGACCAACATTGGTGGGGGAGAAAAAGAGAAAGAAAAGTAACAACTGCAGCACAGCAGGCCTTATATTAGAAAGTGAAGCGTGTGCTATTGCGAGGCTCATTCAGTAGTGCTGGGCTAGTCTGGCCCTAATTAAAGTGTTCCGCTCTACAGTGCCAGCTAGCTAGCTAGCTCAACACTGGTCCTGAGCATGCAGAAGCTGTCTCCTTCTTTCCCTCCATCACATCTACTGTAATTACTTTTGTTTCCAGTGGAGGAAACGGCAGCAGTCTGATTAGAAGTTATTGAGGAGATATCTCATAGCTAATTCAGCGATGGTGCTCCCTCGCCCTTTCTTCTGGATGCAGATGAATTATTTCCTGTATGAAATGTTTGTTGGGACAGCATAGAGACGCTTGTGTAAAATGACACTGAGAAATTGCCACAGGGTTGTCAAACTTCAGAACCATTTGCCTCTAGTGCCATCCCACATCTTGCCCATTTGTTTTCAGTGTTGTTGTTTTTTCCAAGAGCGATGATAGATTTTCTATCTTGCACTGAGGTGGAAAATGAAAGTTCTCAGAAAATGCTAAATAGCTATTTGTTTATATTTTGTTACGCTACAGCCTTATTCTAAAATGGATTAAATAAAACATTTTCCTCACCGATCTACACACAATACCCCATAATGACAAAGCGAAAACAGTTTTTTATTTTTTATTTTTCAAATTCATAAAAAAACAAAAACGGAAATACCTTATTTACATAAGAAATCAGACCCTTTGCTATTGAGCTCAGGTGCATGCTGTTTCCATTGATCATCCTTGAGATGTTTTTCAAACTTGGAGTCCACCTGTGGTAATTTCATTTGATTGGACATGATTTGGAAATGCACACACCTGTCTATATAAGGTTCCACAGTTGACAGTGCATATCAGAGCAAAAACCGAGCCATGAGGTTGAAGGAATTGTCCGTAGAGTTCCGAGACAGGTTTATGTCGAGGCACAGATCTGGGGAAGGGTACCAAAACATTTCTGCAGCATTGACGGTCCTCAAGAAAACAGTGGCCTCCATCATTCTTAAATGAAAGAAGTTTGAAACCAACAAGACTCTTCCTAGAGCTGGCCGCCCGGCCAAACTGAGTAATCGGGGGAGAAGGGCCTTGGTCAGGGACGTGACCAAGAACCAGATGGTCCCTCTGAGAGTGCTCCAGAGTTCCAATGTGGAGATGGGAGAATCTTCCAGAAGGACAACCATCTCTGCAGCACTCCACCAATCAGGCCTTTTAAGGAAGAGTGACCCGACGGAAGCCATTCCTCAGTAAAAGGCACATGACAGTCTGCTTGGAGTTTGCCAAAAGGCACTTAAAGACTCTCAGACCATGAAAAACAAGATTCTCTGGTCTGGTGAAACCAAGAATGAACTCTTAGGGCTCCCGAGTGGCGCAGCAGTCTAAGGAACTGCATCTCAGTGCAAGAGGCGTCACTACAGTCCCTGGTTCGAATCCAGGCTGTATCACATTCGGTCGTGATTGGGAGTCCCATAGGGTGGCGCACAATTGGCCCAGCATCATCCGGGCTTGGTGGGGGTAGTTTGTCATTGTAAATAACAATTTGTTCTTAACTGACTTGCCTAGTTAAATAAATAAATTAATGTCAAGCGTCACGTCTGGAGGAAACCTGGCACCCTCTTCAGTGAAGCATGGTAATGGCAGCACCATGCTGTGGGGATGTTTTTCAGCAGCAAGGACTGGGAGACTAGTCAAGGGAAATATGAACGGTGCAAAGTACAGAGTGATCCTTGATGAAAACCTGCTCCAGAGCACTCAGGACCTCAGATTGGGGCAAAGGTTCACCTTCCAACAGGATAACAACCCTAAGCACACAGCCAAGACAATGCAAGAGTGGCTTCGGGACAAGTCTCTGAATGTCCTTGAGTGGCCCAGCCAGAGCCTGCACATGAACCCGATCGAACATCTCTGGAGAGACCTGAAAATAGCTGTGCTGCAACGCTCTCCATCCAACCTGACAGAGAAAAATGGGAGAAACTCCCCAAATACAGGTGTGCCAAACTTGCAGCGTCATACCCAAGAAGACTCGAGGCTGTAATCACTGCAAAGTGCTTCAGCAAAGTACTGAGGAAAGCATCTGAATACTTATGTAAATGTAATATTTCCATTTTTTTTTAATACATTTGCAAAAAATTCTAAAAACCTGTTTTTGCTTTGTCATTTTGGGGTATTGTGTGTAGATTGATGAAGGGGGGGAAAACAATGTAATACATTTTAGAATAAGGCTGTAGCGTAACACAATGTGGAAAAAGTCAAGGGGGCTGAATACTTTCCGAATGCACTGCATATATATAATTGAAAGGGGAAATGTAGACTGTTCATATTTTAAAGTTAATCTACCTTTTTTTGTGGTCGGCCTATACTTCTCTGCCATACAGAGGGGATATTTCCCCACAGGATACAGAGCAAACCCCTACTGATATGCTGTAAAGGTCAAGCCTGCTCTGTGTGACTTCATTGTTTTCATATATGATACATCACCCACTGTACAGTGAGCTCTCTGCTCTGTGGTATTAAAGTTAATGTGGCAACGTAGTTCAATATCCCACTTGGATGTAGTTTTTGGTCATATCTGAACCGGGCCATGATTAATGGTTCATTGTTTTATCATGCTTCACCAACCGTCTAATAATTGGAATAGAACTATCTTGAATGCTGCTGAAATAGGGGGTCTCTGAGTCGACCCAAGGTTATCTTTAGTCTGCAAAAAAATTACCTCATGAAGATTGGGGGTTAATTTGTTTTCTGACATGGGAATTGTCTGCCAAATATGCATATATCAATCTAAATGTCTCTATCCTCCGGAGGCTGTGTTTTTGTCATCGCCACTTTTCAAGTCTAGTTTCCCTGGTGCCATTTCAATAAATGAATCAGATAGTAATTGTACAGTTATTATTTAACCTTAAAATAGTAGTTGTCAACATCAGGTCTTATGATTTGATAGAGGCGGTTTTAAAGGGGAACTGCTAATAAGGAGTGAAATTAAATGTTGTTGTCTGCAGCAATTAGTCAGTTCAGATGGGTTCATTCAATGATTCGTTTATAAGATTGGCCTTTAACCGTGATTCAGATATGACTTTTTAATCAATCTGCAATAGTATGTACAGATGACTATTCAAGTGCTTGACTTGGGCAGAGCTGAATACCGGCACATTTCTACTGCTTGAGCTTCTGTTCCTTTCATAGAGTATTAGCTCAAAAGTATTGTGGTGCTCCTGCACCTAAACACAGACAGTACCGGCACCCAAAATGAGTACCGGAACCCAGTGGTGATTTTAGCATGTATATCTTGGTGGGGGCAAACTCCAACACATTTTTTTATAGATGCACGCCAGCAAAGCCACTACACAACACAACACTAAACAATACATTAATTGCACTATAACGGCAACAAGTGGTGCCTGTAACGGCTTTCTTCTACCTCCTTCTCTGACAAAGAGGTGGAATAAGGATCGGACCAAAATGCAACGTGGTTCGTTCGATACATCTTTAATTATGACGAAACACGAACAATACAAAACAACAAACGTCGAAAACCGAAACAGCCCTGACTGGTGCAACAAACACAGAGACAGTAACAATCACCCACAAACACACAGTGAAACCCAGGCTACCTAAATAGGGTTCCCAATCAGAGACAACGATAATCACCTGACTCTGATTGAGAACCGCCTCAGGCAGCCATGGACTAATCTATACACCCCACACAACCCCAAGACGAAACACACTACAAATAAACCCATGTCACACCCTGGCCTGACTCAATAAATGAAGATAACATAATAAATATAGACCAGGGCGTGACAGTGCCCAAAAACTGTTAGGAAATACATAAAACTGTCCCAACAGCAGAGCTTTCCTTCCAGCACCATGGAGTGAATTGTTCAGCACTTTTGAAATGTACAGCGACAGAATGCAGAACATGTGCTGCTTTTACAGTATTCTCCCTGTACACAAGTCAGAATAAATAAAGGGGCATATAAAAGCAGACTGTCACGCCTTGGTCTTAGTATTTTGTGTTTTAGTGAATTAGTTGGTCATGCCAGGGTGTGACATGGGTTTATTGTTTGTTGTAATTCTTAGTGGGGTTTTTTAGTTATTGGGATTGTGGCTGATTAGGGGTGTGTGTTGCATAGGTTTGGCTGCCTGAGGCGGTTCTCAATCAGAGTCAGGTGATTCTCGTTGTCTCTGATTGGGAACCGTAATTAGGTAGGTTGGGTTTCACTTTGTATTTCGTGGGTGATTGTTCCTGTCTCTGTGTTAGTGTTCACCAGACAGGCTGTATAGGTTTTTCACGTTCCGTTTGTTGTTTTTGTTATTTCATGTATCGTCATTTGTTCTATTAAAAACATGAGTAACCAACACGCTGCATTTCGGTCCGACTCTCTTTCGACAAACGAAGAACGCCGTTACACAGACAATGAAACGTCTAACAATATTAGATGATGACATTTCTCAAAAACAGGTTATAGGCTACATGTGCAACACCACCAAGTCAGAACAGTAACGTTAGGTGAAATTAAGAGGTGAAAATAGCCCAAATTATCAGGGTGAGGTACATGGGCTACTAACAGCTTACTACACAACAAACACTTACTATTACTTTCTTACTACAGTACAAATATCTCCCTTGCATTTTACATCATTTATGCAGCAGCATTCAATACATTGTTGGACTTACCTTGGCTTGTGATGTGCTCACTTAAACATGAAGGTGGCACGGCGGTCATTTGTGGGCAAATTTTGTCATCAAACTTTGTCATCAAAGGCATTCTCTGGTTTTATGGTGGGAACTCGGGGGGGGGGGGTAACACACAGGCACTCCATTGAATAGCAGGATTGCTTGGTTGCTTTGCAATGCTTGCAGTTAGACACTGATTCTTTCCAAACAAATCATTGCTGAACTTGTGAATCTTTATGTCCAATGGCTGATGAGCACCGTTTTATCTTTAATTTCTCTTCATTATTTCTCTTCATATGACAAGGATTACAAATGATTTGCCAGTAGATTATCGACTTCATTCATGATGATGACTGCTAGCAAAGCCTTTGAAAGTAAGATGTTGACGTGATCAGTCCAATCAAAGCCACTGTACATATAATGTGATTTGGAGTCATTTTATCTGTGGCCGATGACCTTGAGCCTTCTGGTAATATAACTCTATTGCAGGACCCAAAGGGCTGACATTTTGGATGCCTACCCTTACTAAGGACTTAAATTTGGCTATGATGTAGTGTCCCCATAAGTGACATAGCACTGAGCCAGTCACAGCACAATGCTCCTATTTTTTGTTGGCTCGCCCCACCACCACAGAAAGCACTGAGGCTGAATCACCTGCATTTTGGAGCTGCCTTACTCAAGAAAACAAAAAAGAGACCATGTGTGGATGCAGCTTTATTAATTATATTATTTTATTTTATTTTTTACATTGTTTGCAAACTGACATGTGATATGTGATATGTGCACAACAGGCAAGCCCCCCCCACCCAAAAAAAATAAAATATATATTTTTTTGTTGCAAGAAATGTGGGGCTTAAAACAGTTGGGGCTCTGCCCCCCCTGCCCTGAATAACGGGTTGCCACTGCCGGAACCTATTTCAGTCCAAGCCAAGCACTGGAATATTCTAAGGAAAAAAGTTAGCTGTAAAAAAAAAAATCTAATAATATTTAACTGCCATAAACATCAGGGCTGGGTCAATTCTAATTAATTCTAATTAATTCTATTAAGTCAACTAAATATATATATATATATATATATATAAAGGGATCTATTTTCAAGAACGTCAGTAAACTGAAGAGTGGAAAGTAGACGGATTACCAGGACGTGTGCTCCGGACATGTGCTAACCAACTGGCAGGTGTCTTCACTGACATTTTTAACAAGTCCCTGATTGAGTCTGTAATACCAACATGCTTATGACTACAGACCGTAGCACTCACGTCCATAGCCATGAAGTGCTTTGGAAGGCTGGTAATGGCTCACATCAACACCATTATCCCAGAGACCCTAGACCCACTCCAATTTGCATACCGCCCAAACAGATCCGCAGATGATGGAATCTCTATTGCACTCCACACTGCCCTTTTCCACATGGAAAAATGAACCCCTATGTGAGAATGTTGTTCATTGACTACAGCTCAGCGTTCAACACCATAGTACCCTCAAAGCTCATCACCAAGCTAAGGATCCTGGGACTAAACACCTCCCTCTGCAACTGGATCCTGGACTTCATGACAGGCCACCCCCAGATGGTGAGGGTAGGTAGGAACACATCTGCCACGCTGATCCTCAACACTGGAGCTCCCCAGGGGTGCGTGCTCAGTCCCCTCCTGTACTCCCTGTTCACCCACGACTGCATGGCCAGGCACGACTCCAACACCATCATTAAGTTTGCTGATGACAAAGTTTGCCTGATCACCGACAACGACGAGACAGCCTATAGGGAGGAGGTCAGAGACCTGGCCGGGTGGTGCCAGAATAACAACCTATCCCTCAATGTAACCAAGACTAAGGAGATGATTGTGGACTACAGGAAAAGGAGCACCGAGCACGTCCCCATTCTCATCGACGGGGCTGTAGTGGAGCAGGTTGAGAGCTTCAAATTCCTTGGTGTCCACATCAACAACAAACTAGATTGGTCCAAACACACCATGACAGTCGTGAAGAGGGCACGACAAAGCCTATTCCCCCTCAGGAAACTAAAAAGATTTGGTCATGGGTCCTGAGATCCTCAAAAGGTTCTACAGCTGCAACATCGAGAGCATCCTGACCGGTTACATCACTGCCTGGTACGGCAATTTTTCAGCCTCCGACCGCAAGGCACTTCAGAGGGTAGTGCGTACGGCCCAGTACATCACTGGGGCTAAGCTGCCTGCCATCCAGGACCTCTACACCAGGCGGTGTCAGAGGAAGGCCCTAAAAATTGTCAAAGGCCCCAGCCACCCCAGTCATAGACTGTTCTCTCTACTACCACATGGCAAGCGGTACAGGAGTGCCAACTCTAGGACAAAAAGGCTTCTGAACAGTTTTACCCCAAAGCCATAAGACTCCTGAACAGGTAACCAAAAGGTTACCCAGACTATTTGCATTGTGTGCCTCCCCCCAACCCCTCTTTTACACTGCTGCTACTCTCTGTTTATCTTATATGCATAGCCACTTTAACTATACATTCATGTACATACTACCTAAATTGGCCCGACCAACCAGTGCTCCCGCACATTGGCTAACCGGGCTATCGACATTGTGTCCCACACACCACCCACCAACCCCTCTTTTTATGCTTCTGCTACTCTCTGTTCATCATATATGCATAGTTACTTTAATGATACCTACATGTACATACTACCTCAATAAGCCTGACTAACAGGTGTCTGTATATAGCCTTGCTACTCTTTTTCAAATGTCTTTTTACTGTTGTTTTATTTCTTTACTTACCTACACACACACACATACCTATTTTTTACCGCACCATTGGTTAGAGCCTGTAAGTAAGCATTTCACTGTAAGGTTTACACCTGTTGTATTTGGCGCACGTGACAAATAAACTTTTGATTTGATTTGATTTAGTTACTCTATTTCAAATGTTTTAACATTTCAGGATTTTAAGTTTAAATAACTTCCTGAATTGACTGCCTTCAATTCGAATTTACCCCAAACCTGATACACATTCTAATTAGGCGTATAGAAAGATGGACCAAACAGGGAATTAGGATGTGCCTGATCTTAATGCAATTGAATCAATTACCTAATTATTTCTGTTGTTTGCCTTCTCGGGGCTGCAATGCTAAGGCTGTAAAATGCATGACAGCCTTGAATAAAAACAGAGCTTGTGAAGATGTAATACAGAAATGTGCTAGGCCTATCTGCCTGATTTGTAAGGAACACACAATGACTGTGCATGTAATGAACAGACAATTCACCTGGTCCTGTATTCATTCAATACTGTCTCTTTATGGCTGTTGGCTGCTCCATTAATTCATTATTCAGTGTTTGTTTGTGTGCAAATACTTCCGGCGCCGACAGAGATGGCCGCCTCGCTTCGCGTTCCTAGGAAACTATGCAGTTTTTTGTTTTTTTTACGTGTTATTTCTTACATTAGTACCCCAGGTCATCTTAGGTTTCATTACATACAGTCGAGAAGAACTACTGTATATAAGATCAGCATCAACTCACCATCAGTACGACCAAGAATATGTTTTTCGCGACGCGGATCCTGTGTTCTGCCTTACAAACAGGACAACGGAATGGATCACATGCAGCGACCCAAAAAAACGACTCTCGAAAAAGAGGGAAACGAGGCGGTCTTCTGGTCAGACTACGGAGACGGGCACATCGTGCCCCACTTCCTAGCATTCTTCTTGCCAATGTCCAGTCTCTTGACAACAAGGTTGATGAAATCCGAGCAAGGGTAGCATTCCCAGAGACTGTAACGTTCTGTGCTTCACGGAAACATGGCTCACTGGAGAGACGCTATCCGAAGCGGTGCAGCCAACGGGTTTCTCCACGCATCGCGCCGACAGAAACAAACACCTTTCTGGTAAGAAGAGGGGTGGGGGTGTATGCCTTATGGCTAACGAGGCATGGTGCGATGAAAGAAACATACAGGAACTCAAATCCTTCTGTTCACCTGATTTAGAATTCCTCACAATCAAATGTATACCGCATTATCTACCAAGAGATTTCTCTTCGATTATAATCACAGCCGTATATATCCCCCCCCAAGCAGACACATCGATGGCTCTGAACAAACTGGAAACCATTTATCCGGAGGCTGCATTCATTGTTGCTGGGGATTTTAACAAGGCTAATCTGAAAACAAGACTCCCTAAATTTTATCAGCATATCGATTGCGCAACCAGGGGCGGAAAAACCTTGGATCACTGTTACTCTAACTTCCGCGACGCATATAAGGCCCTGCCCCGCCCCCCTTTCGGAAAAGCTGACCACGACTCCATTTTGCTGATACCTGCCTACAGACAAAAGCTAAAAAAAGAAGCTCCCACGCTGAGGTCTGTCCAACGCTGGTCCGACCAAGCTGACTCCACACTCCAAGACTGCTTCCATCACGTGGACTGGGACATGTTTCGTATTGCGTCAGATAACAACATTGACGAATACGCTGATTCGGTGTGCGAGTTCATTAGAACGTGCGTTGAAGATGTCGTTCCCATAGCAACGATTAAAACATTCCCTAACCAGAAACCGTGGATTGATGGCAGCATTCGCGTGAAACTGAAAGCGCGAACCACTGCTTTCAATCAGGGCAAGGTGTCTGGTAACATGACTGAATACAAACAGTGTAGCTATTCCCTCCGTAAGGCTATCAAACAAGCTAAGCGTCAGTACAGAGACAAAGTAGAATCCCAATTCAACGGCTCAGACACAGGAGGCGTGTGGCAGGGTCTACAGTCAATCACGGACTACAGGAAGAAATCCAGCCCAGTCACGGACCAGGATGTCTTGCTCCCAGGCAGACTAAATAACTTTTTTGCCCGCTTTGAGGACAATACAGTGCCACTGACACGGCCTGCAACGGAAACATGCGGTCTCTCCTTCACTGCAGCCGAGGTGAGTAAAACATTTAAACGTGTTAACCCTCGCAAGGCTGCAGGCCCAGACGGCATCCCCAGCCGCGCCCTCAGAGCATGCGCAGACCAGCTGGCTGGTGTGTTTACGGACATATTCAATCAATCCCTATACCAGTCTGCTATTCCCACATGCTTCAAGAGGGCCACCATTGTTCCTGTTCCCAAGAAAGCTAAGGTAACTGAGCTAAACGACTACCGCCCCGTAGCACTCACTTCCGTCATCATGAAGTGCTTTGAGAGACTAGTCAAGGACCATATCACCTCCACCCTACCTGACACCCTAGACCCACTCCAATTTGCTTACCGCTCAAATAGGTCCACAGACGATGCAATCTCAACCACACTGCACACTGCCCTAACTAATCTGGACAAGAGGAATACCTATGTGAGAATGCTGTTCATCGACTACAGCTCGGCATTCAACACCATAGTACCCTCCAAGCTCGTCATCAAGCTCGAGACCCTGGGTCTCGACCCCGCCCTGTGCAACTGGGTACTGGACTTCCTGACGGGCCGCCCCCAGGTGGTGAGGGTAGGTAACAACATCTCCTCCCCGCTGATCCTCAACACTGGGGCCCCACAAGGGTGCGTTCTGAGCCCTCTCCTGTACTCCCTGTTCACCCACGACTGCGTGGCCACGCACGCCTCCAACTCAATCATCAAGTTTGCGGACGACACAACAGTGGTAGGCTTGATTACCAACAACGACGAGACGGCCTACAGGGAGGAGGTGAGGGCCCTCGGAGTGTGGTGTCAGGAAAATAACCTCACACTCAACGTCAACAAAACTAAGGAGATGATTGTGGACTTCAGGAACCAGCAGAGGGAACACCGCCCTATCCACATCGATGGAACAGTAGTGGAGAGAGTAGCAAGTTTTAAGTTCCTCGGCATACACATCACAGACAAACTGAATTGGTCCACTCACACAGACAGCATTGTGAAGAAGGCGCAGCAGCGCCTCTTCAACCTCAGGAGGCTGAAGAAATTCGGCTTGTCACCAAAAGCACTCACAAACTTCTACAGATGCACAATCGAGAGCATCCTGGCGGGCTGTATCACCGCCTGGTACGGCAACTGCTCCGCCCTCAACCGTAAGGCTCTCCAGAGGGTAGTGAGGTCTGCACAACGCATCACCGGGGGCAAACTACCTGCCCTCCAGGACACCTACACCACCCAATGTTACAGGAAGGCCATAAAGATCATCAAGGACATCAACCACCCGAGCCACTGCCTGTTCACCCCGCTATCTTCCAGAAGGCGAGGTCAGTACAGGTGCATCAAAGCTGGGACCGAGAGACTGAAAAACAGCTTCTATCTCAAGGCCATCAGACTGTTAAACAGCCACCACTAACATTGAGTGGCTGCTGCCAACACACTGACACTGACTCAACTCCAGCCACTTTAATAATGGGAATTGATGGGAAATGATGTAAATATATCACTAGCCACTTTAAACAATGCTACCTTATATAATGTTACTTACCCTACATTATTCATCTCATATGCATACGTATATACTGTACTCTATATCATCGACTGCATCCTTATGTAATACATGTATCACTAGCCACTTTAACTATGCCACTTTGTTTACATACTCATCTCATATGTATATACTGTACTCGATACCATCTACTATATCTTGCCTATGCTGCTCTGTACCATCACTCATTCATATATCCTTATGTACATATTCTTTATCCCCTTACACTGTGTATAAGACAGTAGTTTAGGAATTGTTACTTAGATTACTTGTTGGTTATTACTGCATTGTCAGAACTAGAAGCACAAGCATTTCGCTACACTCGCATTAACATCTGCTAACCATGTGTATGTGACAAATAAAATTTGATTTGATTTGATGTACCTCAAAAGAGTTGCTATGTATGAACTTGTTGTTTGTGCAAATTCCCCACCCACTCTCAGTCTCTTTAGTTTGCCACGGTGGAAGATTAATTATCTTCCTATAATGCCTCCCAATATTGGATAGTGGTAATTAAAAGATAATGATTGGTCCCTTTGAGTGTTACAAAGAAAGATGCACAAACTCATTTGTGATATTCAGGTTGTTAAATAAAAGATTAGGCTTCGGTGTGTGTGCAGGAGGCTAAGGAAGTAGGGGGGGGGGGACTTTTATGTAGATGCACAGACAGGCCACTGTATTTTTCCCTTCCAAAAAACCCAGTTTACTTTCCCTGTGGAACATCTATGCCCACAGCTTTGTTTATCAGATAAGCATTAGATTATCAAAATGGGTAGAGTAATGAATAAACACATTCCTCCACATCACCCTTCTTTCTTTATCTCCTCTGCCATAGGGGGAAAACAAAATAAAAGATAGAAAACGTCAGGTCATTTAATCTCGGGTCTCATCTCAGTTTTGTTTTCATTCTGTATTTTTTTTTCTGTAGCTGTGACAGCTGTGGTGAATAGTTCAGTCCTCCTCACAGGGGAACGGGTGCACCTCCTGACCTCTTCTGCATGTCTCAAAATATTGACCTGCTGCCAATTGCATGAAATTTGCGACAGAGAAAAGCATGGACGCTATGTGGAGCGGCTGCCTTGGTGTGATAGGTGTTTAAAAGGGGCCAGCACGGTATCATATGGTGTTTTCACCATGGAGAAATGAACCCTGAAAGGGTAATCGTCTCAACCATGTGAGCTAACCGAACGCCAAGCTTAATACAGGTCATGACAGCATTACTGTCCTCTTCAAGCAACGTCTTCAAGCTACTTAATATGCATCGCTGTCATCTGTCTAAGTGGCAGTGCAACTCGACAACCCCACATACTGTAGCAATATGGTTGTAGCACCTTCATACAGTGCGGCAGCTAAAGAGGCTGCAGGGTTCTATAAGAGTTGTGGGAGAGGGCTATCTCAGTATCCATTCCAAGTCGAGAAACAATCTGTTGGGAGTTTGGGAGTGTTCCAGAATTCAGTGAGCTCCCCCATCATGCCGTTCTGCTCTCTCTTTCAGGGCGGGACCCTCCGTCTGTTCCTTACACTGTTCCAATGCAGATAAACCTCTCAGAACAACAACAACAACCTAAAGAATGCAGCCTGTATTCTAAGCATTTTTGTTGCTTTATCTCTCTGCCACTTTGTCACTTTTATGAAGGTTAGGATAATAAACTCAATTGTGGATTTGCAATTTACTTTTCTCTCTACCTTTGTGGATTGTAGATGGATTATTCTCTGCAATCAATCCTCTATTGTCCGGCTTTTTAGGATTTTCTACTAATGATGGTGGGGTGATAAATATAGAGGAAAGGCCCATTTACTTCTTGCCTATGTCATCCCAGATAAGAGTGATGGATGACTTGACGACATTACAAACTCAGAGGCTGCAGCATAACAATGACAGAGGAACAAATCACCTTGAGGGGATTTTCACATTGTGTATCTATGTGAGGGAAAAAAACGTAATTCTCATAATTGACATTGTCCTCACTTAACAGCCATCACTTCTCATCTTGCTTTACATACAGTAAACATTGTTAGCATTCTGAGCTTTTTGTTGCTATCGATTTCCCCTTGTCGTCCACAAGGAATGTCTGTGGGAAGTTTAAGACTGTTATCATACATTCAGAGTAGGCATGTTAAAGTCATTTGTGGTTTGTCCTCCAGTCTCAGAACGTCTCATTTTGTCCTAGCTGGTCTACAGAGGGTCTTGTTTTATGCCATGTTTGACACCAATTTTAGGGGTGAAAAATGATTTTGAGTGAATGTGAATGGAATGAGATAACATGTCCCCCGGTTATTTTTAGGATGTCTAACATAGTCTGCTCCTTAATATGAGATGTGTCACTTAGTTAGACATTGGGGAGGGGGGGGGGGTTCAGTATGGCGTAGCTACAAAACACAGGACTAGTGACCTATGGGATCTGTGTAATTGCGTGCTGATCCCTGAGTCATCACTGATCCCTCCCCACCAGGCCAACCATGATGATGTCGCAGCATTACACTCTATCTACTAACAGCTGGCCAAATGATGCCATAGTGACGAGGGCAGGCAGGCCATGTGACCAACGGCATCCTGGGTAATGACATTCTGGGAGTTGGAGGCGGGGGAGGTCACGCCTGCTTGTTCCCAATGGAGTAGATTCATCATCACAGGAAGCAGGAATGAGCCATAGTGGGAGAGAGATGTACTGTATGAAGGAATCTGTTACCAGCATCTAATCTAATGGCACATCCTGCTAAGGCATGGCACATCATGCTAAGGCATGGCACATCATGCTAAGGCATGGCACATCATGCTAAGGCATGGCACATCATGCTAAGGCATGGCACATCATGCATCCATATGACCGGCAACATGTAACATGACAAGTTAGTTGCAATCACATCTCATCAGGGGAGAGCCATGAGGCAGAGAACTATTCCGCTCTGTCTCATCCCTCCTTTGGTCAGACCTCACTTGACAGGCACTACAGTGGAGGAGATACTTCAGAGCACAAGTGACAGTTCTGTGTTCTTGATTTTGAAATATGTACCGTAGATGAAGGAGATAATGTGAGGGATTTTTTTCTTTTCTTCAGAGGAATTCATTGATGTTTCAAAAGAACTGCAAAGTCATGATTTGGAGCCGTTTATAATGCTGAATGTTGAAAATGTACTTTAAAAATGTACTTTAGTCCTTCAACATATTTACAATTCTAGATATTATTTTGAAGGGTGCCATTTCAAATAAATAAGCTAGCTACATTTTACATTAGTAACAAAAAAAATATATATATATATATATATTTTTTAAATGACAGGCCAAACAAATAGAACATATTCTATCTTCAGTATGTTGTTGTATTTCATTTAATGTGATAAATGGGGGATTTATAGGATAAAGGAAGGGAAAGGTGTACATTGGAAACATTATATAATACCATTTACCCTAACCTGAATAAATAATAAATCCTTATTAATGTGGAAGGGTGTTATGGTACTTCTATTTTAAAGTCACAGTGTTTTGTGTTCTGTAAATATTGTGTGTGAGGTTCTGTATGAAGTGTGTAGATGCAAGTCATTACAGATAGTGGCTCTCAAACGATTTCACAAATGCATTTTGGTTTTCACAACTTGCACAATAACAGAATACCTTATTTGCCAGATAAACATATTTAGGGAGGTAATTATAAATATCTTTCCAGAGTAAATCCTAGCAGTGCTATGGCTAGAGAAGATGGAGTGTGTTTAATTGTACAGCTTCTGGTGATGGACGGAGTGCAGAAGCACATGGCAGGAGGCGTTAGACCCAATGGGCCATGGTAATTAACAGGAACCTTAATGACACTGGGTGAAATGATTCCCCACTGACTCATACAGGATAAATATTTAATCATTCATTACAATAAAATGATGGGAAAGCAAAATGCCAACCACAAACTGTCTTTAACCAGCCCAACTTCAGCCTCTTTGTTGTTTCGTAATTAGAACAGGCACTAACAGTTGCAAACAATGTTCATATGTTGCCCGTGTGCCTATATTTGGCCCAAAAATGAAGGGGAAAAGATTGACATTAAGTTACCGTATTGTGTACATGTTAATGTGTGACTGTTTCTCACTTTGAATCCAACTTAAATATGTATTATGGAAAAATAACAAGGAGACAATGAAAACGTGAGTATCTGTTGCACCAATCCAGTATTGCCTTGTTTCTATTGGAGCTGTACTCAGATGAGCTCGAGTGGAAATGGTTGCCGATCTGATAAAGAGGAGTCGAGTCCTATATAAACACATCAGTCAAGTTGTTTTGACCCCCTTTCCACCTCCCTTCTCCACAACACTTGCTTTACACTGTTCAGAAATCCCAGTTCAATTTCCTTCCTCACTGCTTCTACCCACACAGACACCATAGGGAGTGATGATCAATACCCTGCACTCCGCCATCATTATCGAGACTTATATCCCCTTAAGCTCAGAGCCCATTATATCAGAGGGCCACGCTCTCCCTGCACAGTGTCTCACAAAGACTCCAGAGTCACATTTGGGCCTGATTTACACCCCTTAATGGCAGCCCACCCGTAATTAGCTGACGGTGCGAAAGCCGCATGCAGGGGCCAGCTGGAAAGGGTGTCCATCTATATCTCCATCCCAGGAACAGGAAACAGACATTCCCCCGCTCAATGCCAGTCTCACTCACCCATCCATATCAGGCAGTGCTCACATTGCAAATAGCGTTTACAGTGGCGCTTATACAGGGGATGCCAACGGAAACAATGAATTCAGCTGACATGCTTCCTTTGCATCACTTTAGGGTATGCATGCAATGACCATGTCCTGGTACTAGGCTCATACTATAGATTTTTCTTCAAATGTTTGGCACCTGTCAATAAACGGATCTCTGCTGCAGATACTGAAGTGTCGGGTTGTTTTATGTGCTCTCTCTGAGTGGACTTGGCTGAGGGTTTCTCCCTCTCTTTGTTTTGGTCACAATCCATTGGTTCCAACTTGAGAGCCCTCTTCTATCATTAGAAAATATAATTTGGTGAGTTTAATGGAGTGACTTAGACTAACAAGTTGTTGCAACAAGAGTACCCTGAAGTGACTGGAGATGTATTACCATTGTGGTGTCGGCTGCTCATTAGCTTCTTGCAGAGTTATTGCAGCATGGCACATAAGAAATCCGCATAATATCTGTGGCGCGGCAGTTAAAGTGAGACGGTTGATAAATTGCATAATAACCAGAATAGCCATATGTCACACTAAGCCACTGGCAAAAGGCAAGGGAATTGTTGAATATTCTCAGTTCCCTCCAAGATATGAATAGAATCCTTGAAGCTCAATTTGTCTAGTTATAAGACTAGAATTATGCATTGTCAAAAGAAAAGTGTAAGGTGCCCTCATCAGATATTGTAAAAGACAATGGCATTATTTCAAGATCTCAACTGATTAAGTTTTAAAAGTTCCCTTTATTTGAGCCTTAACTGCTGATTGCGTCTACCAGAACACGAACTTGAGATCAAATTAGAAATGTTGTGTAGTACGACAGTGTAACACCATAAGACATGTCATAACAGTTAACAACTGAGAAAGGGCATATGAACAGTCAGATTTTGATGTTAATGGTGAACGTATTGTTATATACTGCTGTCACAGGTTTAGACAGGCCTACTCTGTCATTTTTCTTTATGTAGTAATAATAAATCAGTTGGTGGGCGCTTATATTTGCCCTGTTTCACACAAGTGTGTATTATACGTATGTGGTTTTTTTGCGTATCCCAACTCCCCCCGAGCCACCCTCGGAGAGTTTGGTCGTGGCCAGGGTCAGCTAACTGTAATTTAATTGGGTGCATCAACATATTTTTCACCTTGTCTGCTCAGCGATTCAAACTAGTGACTTTTCAGTTACTGGTCCAACGCTCTAAACGCTAGGCTACCTGCCGACCTGCTGTCTGGCATGTGTCTGGGGATCTTCCCCTAGGCGTGCATGGAGAAACTACATTCTCAGCTAGTAGCCTAGGAAACAAGCCTTCCGAATGCCCAAGACATACTGGCTAATAGATAAAGTAACAGACAGTTTCTATCGTGTTGGAACCCTTGTGTTGTAGTTCAACGTTCCCTGGTTCCTTGAAATGTGGTTGTGGGCTCCACCCCAGTAACTCCCTGGTCACTATTTCCTGTATCAGGAAGAGGGAAGGAGGAGGATGACGCAAGGAAGAAAGAATGGTGCCAAGTACAAACCGTGCAAATCTACATCTCCCGAATACAAGCTGTGTATTAATTTAGCTTATCAATCAACTACTGGCGATAAGGTTGCATGCTCTCTTAAAAACCTTGAGATGGAGCCGGTTAGGGAAAGCTCAGAAATTGAGCCTGACGAAAGTGGGGAGGAAGTAGTGGTGACAGGTGTGGTGAAGACTACCAAGCCACACCCCAATGATCATTATGATGCCCGAGATGATTCTGGCCCAGTGGGAGTAAGATTCTTGGAGAATGTGTATCCATGCCTTTTGGCTGACTCAAGCTGGGCACTGTTAACTCGGTCAAAGTATCCAGAAGTGGACTTGTGCTTATTTTCTGTGTGTCTCCCACCTTTGGGACGAGAGCTGTGTCCCGCTTTGGTCTTCTGAGCAGAGCACCGATGGAAGAAGTGATTACTGGGGTGGCATTGATTGTGGATCAACTGAAGATGAGGATTCCTGGTGTCTACGATGTCTGCCGTTTGGTACAATGCAGACCCGGAGGAGAGCACAAGACTGAAGAGACCCTGTCTGTCTCTCTGATACAGTCATGCTAGGATGTGTCAGTTACCCAGTGAAAGCTTTTGTTCTGAACCCACTACAGTGTTTAAGGTGTCAAGTTTATAATCCTGAGGGAGATTAGTTTATAATCAATAATCATAGGATTATAGGATAAGAATCAAGTTTATAATCCTATGAGATATGAGAAGCAGAAGTAAAATCACTTTGATGTGTAATAATGTTATTGTGTTTGTCTATGTGATTGACTACATACAGTGCTTGAGGCGGAAACATTTAATGCGCCAGTGGATGAGAGGGAAGTTAACATTCGGAGAGAGAGTTGACAATGGTAGTGGAGTGGAGTGGTGATCCCCTCTTAAATCAGGGAACAGGAGTGGACTTAGCTGTAAATACAAATAGCAGAAACATTCTTTTGCAGCAGCGACATCATAGGTTTGGGTAACAAGTTTCTCCATGACGTTAAACGCCGACATCTCAGACTTCACAAAGTCAAACACAGACACATCAAAGTGTCTCTTTGTAATGGATGCATCATCCAAATCATTCTAAATTGATTTTGATATCCTGGAGAAGACAGTAGAAACATCCATATGCAAGTTAAGCAGCATCATGTGTAATTACCTCTGCAGAGAAAACTGCACTCTGGTAAATAAATGGCATTAACTCGACAAAAAATAATATCCTAAAATATCCAAGAAAATAGCAAATGTAAATAACTGGCACTAACTCGACACATAACTATTATCCTAAAAATGCTCAACTATTTCAATCTATCCAACAATGTCACCATCTCACCAAGCATCTAACTCACACATATGTAATACTAGATTAATTCTCCAGTCCTTTGATTGGATGGACAACATGTCAGTTTAAACTGCAAATGGAGGACGTCCTCTGGAAGTCGTCATAATTACCATGTATGTCTATGGAAAGGGGTGAGGAGCACGAGCCTCCAAGGTTTTGTAATGAAGTCAATGTAGCCAGAGGAGGACGGAAAATAGCTGTCATGCAGCTACACCATGGTGCTACTCTAGAGGGTATTGTTGAGACTACTGTGTTTTAATACAATTCTTGTCATTTAGCAGACGCTCTTATCCAGAGTGACTTACAGGAGCAATTGCTCAAAGACACAGTCACTCAACAGATTTTTCACCTTGTCGGGGATTAGAACCAGTGACCTTTCAGTTACTGGTCCAATGCTCTTAATTAACTGCTAGGCTACCTGACTCAGGTATTTGGTGAATATATTTAGTATAGTTCTACCTTTTTAATGTTTCATTCTTACATTTTTTCCTGATAATTTCTGAATAGGATGGTCCTCCTCTGATGAGCATCCACTGGTATTTTCGATGGCCAAACTGTGTCTTGTGGGGGTGGCCATGTTGCTCGGGATCAGAAATGTCCGGTGCGGGAGAGACAGGTTGAGGTTGCCAGGGTGAGAGCAGTGCAGAAACTTTCATATGATGAGGCAGTGAGAAAAGAAGAGGATGATAGGCAAAGTGTGACGGAGTCTAAATCAAAACAGAGTTTAATTGTCACGTGTGCCGAATACAACAGGTGTATGTAGAACTTACAGTCAAATGCTTACTTACAGGCTCTAACCAACAGTGCAATTTCTAAGTAAAACAAAAGCTATTAGGTGAACAATAGATAAGTAAAGAAATAAAAAAAACAGTAAAAAGACAGTGGAAAAAGAACAGTAGAGAGGCTATATACAGTAGAGAGCCTATATACAGTAGTGAGGCTATATACAGTAGGGAGGCTATATACAGTAGTGAGGCTATATACAGTAGTGAGGCTATATACAGTAGAGAGGCTATATACAGTAGAGAGGCTATATACAGTAGAGAGTCTATATACAGTAGTGAGGCTATATACAGTAGAGAGGCTATACACAGTAGAGAGGCTATATACAGTAGAGAGGCTATATACAGTAGAGAGGCTATATACAGTAGAGAGGCTATATACAGTAGTGAGGCTATATACAGTAGTGAGGCTATATACAGTAGTGAGGCTATATACAGTAGCGAGGCAATATACAGTAGAGAGGCTATATACAGCAGTGAGGCTATATACAGTAAAGAGGCTATATACAGTAGTGAGGCGATATACAGTAGCGAGGCTATATACAGTAGTGAGGCTATATACAGTAGTGAGGCTATATACAGTAGCGAGTCTATATACAGTAGTGAGGCTATATACAGTAGTGAGGCTATATACAGTAGCGAGGCTATACGCATATTTGATAAACAGAGAGGAGTAGTAGCGTAAAGGGGGGGACACAATGCAGAAAGTCCAGGTAGCCAATGTGCGTGGGCACCAGTTGGTCAGGCTAATTGAGGTAGTATGTACATTAATGTATATTTGAAATGACTATGCATATATGATTAACAGAGAGTAGCACAGTGTAAAAGAGGGGTTGGGGGGGGCACACAATGCAAATAGTCCGGGTAGCCATTTGATTACCTGTTCAGGAGTCTTATGGTTTGGAGGTAAAAACTGTTGAGAAACCTTTTGGTCCTAGACTTGGTGCTCCTGTACCGCTTGCCATGCGGTAGTAGAGAGAAAAGTCTATGACTGGGGTGGCTGGGGTCTTTGACCATTTTTAGGGTCTTCCTCTGACACCGCCTGGTGTAGAGGTCCTGGATGGCAGGCAGCTTAGCCCCAGTGATGTACTCTGTAGAGCCTTGTGGTCAGAAGCCGAGCAGTTGCTGTACCAGGCCGTGAGTCTGAGAGGATCCCTGTGAGTAGAAGGCCAGTACAGAGTGACCCCAACAGTTTGTGCTTTAGTAAGGTTGTCTTCTTGGCATGTATTGCTATGGTTATTAATTGTATCACACAGATGGAATGGAAACCCCAGAAGATTGATTTGCTCATAGCAGCACCAGAGAAGTTTTGGGATGTCACAGATTTTAGTGCGAAAGAGCTACAGAGGGTTTTGAGAGATCTGATAGGTCCAAAGTAGTGGGAAGGGGCAGTGGGTTTGTTGGGATAGTGGTGTATATGTAAGTTTAGATGGTGGTGCAATTTCCTTTTTCCCATTCCCCCTTTTTTTGTGAACAAAACGTATAATTCTCTCTTTCGACCTGTGAAAGTCAGCAATATGCAAAAAAGCGTTGAGTCTGCTGGAAATCCACAGGAAGAAGAAAGTGGACAGCCATCTTGACTGCATGTCAGACATTTTTGTAACTATGAAACTGTTTATAGTTTTGATGCAATTTTTTCACTCAATACAAGTGAGAACTTACTCAAGGACTTGTAAGGGATATTGTATAGAACATCAAGAAAATGTTTCTTTGTGTGCACTATAGAATTTCGAAGGCTATTTCAAAGGCCTACGTATATATTGGGGGGAGGGGGGGGGTTATTCTGTGACTACTACTTTACTTTGGATTATTACACAGATGCCCAACTTCAAGTCTTGAGGCTGAATTATTTTGATTTCTGCTTGTTTTTGGATTTCTTGCTGGATTTTGTGACTGAAGTGAATTAAACATTTTATTTCAATGGAGAACAGAGACAATACTGCTAAACCAAAATAGAGACTTGATTTTGCATTTTAATTTGTAATTTAGAGACTGAGCCTATACATTTGAGTTAATTTGTGGATATGGTGGTTGATTTTGTATGCCAGCTGATTCATTTGTTAATACACATTCTTTACAAGACACTCGTGCCCTCCCTTGTTTTTCTATTAGCTGTACTGGGTATAGTGTTGACTGACCATTATAATATGTTTCCGCACAGTTCCTATTGTAAAACTCTGGATGGACACTCAGGCCCAATCCCAGTCTCTGCAGGGCCCAGGACCACTTTGTCCTCCCTGGGGTGAGGGAGGGATGAGAAACGTTTAGGTTCCAGTGATGATGCAAACAAGCCAGGCCATGAATTCAGAGTAGTGTATTGGCTAGGGGGGAGCTGTTTGGAAAGTAATTACATCAAAGGCTGTTGCGGGAATATTTGCCACACAAAAATTGCTGCCAATCCGGCCCGCAGGTGGTTTGTGTAAAAAAAGATAGAAATACGAACTCAATATACTTTCAAATGACTAAAACCAAATGGAAACTGTGTCCAAATGATAATGGACCTACATTCATACAGTTTCTTGACTGTGTCCAACTGACTAATAGTCACTGAAATGAAAGCTAGACAGGCAGAAACAACTATGAATTGAGGAATGTATTTTGCAAATACTGAAGGGCAGGGAAATATAACCCATTTTCAAGGCCCCACCGGACCACGTTGAAGACTGAATGCGCCCCCCCTGGACAACATTAGATTGACACCCCTGCTCTAAATAATTCTTCTTACATGTGTTATTTGTGGAAGGGTTTAGGAACCTACCAACATGGAAGGGCTGAATGCTGAGGGACGTACGTCATTCTCTCTACACCAGGACTGATGAGAAGAGAAATCAAATTCATTGGCGTTCAAACTGTGATAGGTAGGTAACAGGGTTTGGCGCTTATTATTAATGTTGTTGTTCATTTATTGTAGTAATTTGTCAAACAGCTGGGGGGAGGTTTGAGTGATGTGTACTTTGCATGAATTATATCAGAGTATCAGGGCTGGGGTCCATTTTTTATTCAAAAAATAAATAATATAATTTCTTGAATTGGCTGCCTTCAATTTGAATTGACCCAAGCACTGCAGATTATTGTTTAACTCAGAGCAGGTGGCCCCACCCTTTACATTGCAGGTCTGATTTGGTAGTTCGATTAAAATGAGTTAAATTACAACTCTATAAGGCTGGTTTGAACAGATAGCAGTTATTTTATTTAAATTAATGCTTACAATTGCTTTTCTTTTTTCACATTTCAAAGGCCTGCAAATTGCCAACCATGGCATCTACAGTACAATACTGTTACGACTCCCGCCGAAGGTGTCTCCTCTTCCTGTTCGGGCGGCGCTCGGAGGTCGTCATCGCCGGTAGCCGCCACCGATCCCTTTCCCTTGTCTGTTGGTTTAGTCTTATTAGTTGCACCTGTTTTTTTGTGTTTCTTGATTTCTGGTGTATTTAAGCCTATTAGGCCCGCTTAGGTTTGTGGGTGATTATTTTGTATTCGATGTTGGTCGTGGATGTATTTTTTCTCCGGATCGTTTTACCCTGTGTGTTTGGGCTGGTCAGTGTTTCTGCGCCCTGTGTTTGGCGTGACCGTTTTTGTGCCAGAGAAATAAATAATCTATTATTGAACCCTCTGCTCTCTGCACCTAACTCCTACCTTCCACTCCTAGTAACTTGTGACAAATACATATTAAATATATAATACATAATTAGATAAGAATACTTACCCTGTCAGATTATGCACACGTGTACAGTGCATGTATCTATATCTCCCGAGTGGCGCAGCGGTCAAAGGCACTGCATCTCTGGTTCGATTCCAGGCTGTATCACAACCGACCGTGATTGGGAGTCCCGTAGTGCGGTGCACAATTGGCCCAGCGTCATTCGGGTTAGGGTTTGGCTGGGGTAGGGGGTCATTGCAAATAAGAATTTGTTCTTAACTTACTTGCCTAGTTAAATAAAGGTATAAATAAAATTTCTGTGTATGTGTATGTATTGGAACATTGTATTTTGTGGGGAGTGGAGGAGCGTGAGCATACAGAACCAGATGTTTCCTCAGGGGGCGTGTGGTGTGCTCAGCGGTGTTTGGAAAAGGATACACGCTGTGCTCACTGTAATTGGCGCACATGTTAAAGCCAATCCCTGCTGAGGTCCCTCTCGCAGTTTGTTTTCCAGCATCCCCACCTCGTCCCAGAGGGCCTGGAATCCAGGCCGCCATACTAGACGACAGACGATAGGAAACTTGTCTGCTGCTGTCACCAAGGGGAGCTCAAAAGACAATCTGCTAGATTTAAAGTAATTGCTTTTGAGCCCCCCCCTCTGTTCTTCTTTACTGTAATGTTGATCAGCATCTGGGGGTTGGCATTAACTGCCTTTATTTCAACCATTTTCAACATTCCGTTCACTGTGTTACTTAAAAGATTTCTGGTGTAGATTAATGATAGTCAACACGGCATGGTCCATCTTTGAAAGACTGTGTCTTTACCTGCTCTGCATTTACACTAATTAACCAATTAGTTCTTATAGGTCACGGTACAGTACATGCTTAACTCACTCTAAAATCTTATGGAATGGAACATAGATCTTTCATTTAATAGAAAGTGGGAGGTTAGTTTGCCCTCAACCCACCATTACTTGATCAAAGTTAGCCATAGGTTGAAAATGCAAAAACATTCAGTTCTTTTAAAATACATGTTGATGGTGTTGGAAATAGTTTTTTAATAGTCATGAGCAGGGAAGAATCAGGGTGAGAATTTCCTGTTCATCATTTAAGATTTCCACTTCATGGCTTTGTTTCTGCCAGTTCTGGGCCTCTGTCATTTTTGCACATGCGACTCAATCTGTTTTTCTTCAAAAACTTCAGCTTGAGATTGGCAAATGAGAACCAAATCAATTACTCTGTTTCGAGTTTCCACTTCAAAAGGAGAATATATTCTTTCCTCAAAGAAAGATGGAACAAGAAAGATGAGAAGTCAAAGTTGATCTTTTATTTTTGGCATTCTTTTTAGAGCCCTTTGCCTCTTCCCAAGTCCCTCTCCCTTCCTTCCATTTCCTCAGTGGGTTGGTCTTTATACGAAGGCAAGGAGATTCTCTGCAGGAAATGTCTTCACATATGAGTTTACAGTCCCAGGCTTTTCTGCTACATTACTATCATTCAATTATCTGCTGGATGGTGACTGTCTGACAACCCAGATGAGGAATATCACTCGGCACCATGTTGGGAGATTAAAGAAATCAATACAAAACTAATTAGATAAAAATAAATGCATACAAATACATGGATTTAACATACATGGACATATAAACACATACAGGGGAGAAGAAGTAGGAACAATTTTGTAGTTTCTGGCAGTTTGACAGCAGAAATGTGTAGTGCAGCATGAATTAAACAGAGGTCAATGTTTATTTTTGTTAGTCGGAGACGGAGGCAATGAAGCAGTGAGACTTACGGATGGCTGGTCAGGGGTGGGGGTGGGGAACATTGTCTTAAAATCTGTGCTGCTATTGAAAGTAGATGGGCACCCGCAGAACCCAATACAAACTCACTTAATTACCTGGCTACATAGGGATTCCATTCCCCTTCTTAGGTGTGAATCAACTTCATTGACGTTGTTTGTATCCCTGATTATTCAGTTGGAGTTGTGAATGTATTCACAACCGTGTTGCTCACATTTAAAGACTGGTAACCCACTGGTAACGTGTATTAATACATGCGTCCTGCCCTTAGTATGGTGTTGGTGCCTATAGAGGCATTCCTATCTATGTTAGTGTATCACTATATATCGCTCCACTGGCTTCATGATCGTATTCTGGAGAAATGACTAATTAGAGGAAGTCTGGTGGGGAAAGGGAAACATATGTAAGAGGCACAAGGATCTACATGTGAAAATCTGCATAATCCGTGCATCTGATATTTCAAATTGCCACATGAACAAGATGCCCTTTTTCCTCATGTTTCTCATTCCGAGGCTGGCAGTTAGTTTGATATGTTCTGCCGGTCATGATGCTCCCACAGTGGTTGTCAGAATACAGGCAGCTTAGACCCTGTAACCAGGAGGCTATTTTTAGAAAGACTAATAAGAATTCATTTGAGCCAGAGCCTTCCATTTTAACAATGTGTAGAGCATCTCACAGCAAAGACCAGAGAATAACAGGATGATATACAAAATTATGAATTATCTCAAAGTCCTGCTTGGTATATCAGAAATCTTTCAAGTTCACATTTGTTTAAATATTGAAGCGTTTGCTATGGTTTGAATGAAAATCATATTCGAGCTTGGCCACTGCAAGCCCTCTGTTGTATCATATAAATATTTCAAGCTCTAACATAGTAAGGTCTTCTCTTTCCTGTGTTGTATCTCAAAGGCCTGTGTCTGATAGTGCATTCCTCTTTCCATATTTTCCAGTCCCATGACCTACGTGTCTCTGACCCAACAGCACTCTCCAGATCCATTTCCATTTTTATGAGGTGCAGCCAGCTGCCATACAAACTGATCCAATGAAACAAATGTGGGCCATACAATATTAATCTAACTCCCTGTCTGCAAAAGTACTCACAAAAAAGGCAAGACAACTGTTGCTGCTCTCATGCCTGTACCTACAGTACGTTTATGTCTGATTCCCTTCACGAGAGGAACATAGGCCATAGGACATAGGCCATCTTTCGAGTTGTAGATTAATGCTGCTTTTTTCTGAGCCTCAGGTTGAGTCCTTCTGCTGGACTTTGTGTCCTTTTAGTTTCTGAATATATGACTCAAAACCAACATTATCTGCTTTTATGCCAGCTGGAAGTTTCAACAAACCAGATGCTGTATGTTGCGTCTGGGGAATGGGCTGAACTACTCTATTTTACTTTCCATTTCTAAGTTATGGGATAATGCATCACTACTTGAAAAGGGTCTTTCCTCCATTTCTAAGTTATGGGCTAATTCATCACTACTTGAAAAGGGTCTTTCCTCCATTTCTAAGTTATGTGATAATGCATCGCTACATGAAAAGGGTCTTTCCTCCATTTCTAAGTTATGTGATAATGCATCGCTACTTGAAAAGGGTCTTTCCTCCATGAATAGTTTTCTATAAGAACTCCCACCAGTGGAGGCTGCTGAGGGGATAACAGCTCATAATAATGGCCGGAACGGAGCAAATGGAATGAAAGCATTGGTGTTTGATGTATTAGATACCATTCCACTGATTCTGCTCCAGTCATTACCACAAGGCCATTCTCCCAAATGAAGGTGCCACCAACCTCCTGTGACTCCCACTGATCCCACTGATTAAAGCATACAGTATACCAACAGAAAGAGCAGGAGATTTCAAACATGTTATCTGCGTATTCAAATTTGGCCACTGCATATAACCACTACACTGTAAATCCCAATGTGCTGTCATTACTCAAAACTTTTAGGTAAACCAGTTGCACTTAATACATCGGAATACAGTTACATAAGGTGATTTTGTAGTCATTGCTCAAACCAAGAGTCACTGTGACCCTGTAGGGCACGGGTACTCAACTCTTACCCTACGAGGACCAGAGCCTGCTGGTTTTCTGTTCTGCCTGATAATTAACTGCACCTACTGTACTGGTTGTGCCAGGTCTAAACCAGTCCCTGATTAGAGGGGAACAATGAAAACAAGCACTGGCACTGACTTTGAGTTCGAGAGTTGAGTTTGAGGGCTGTAGGGGGTCCAGATTTGAGTTGTATCAGATTGAACATTTTGAGTAACTCCCCCACTAAGCCACACCTCCAATATAAATTCCCATTGTGCCTTGGCTTTTTGAGTGAATTGTGGAGTTACCACCCATGATTGTATTTGTTAGTGACAGAGACATGGTTGTTAAATTTGCTCATTTTCAGTCCTGTTGCCTTCACCAAATTACTTCCTAGGTGAATGTTATCATTATAATTAAGCTCTTTATGACAATGCATTACATATCTCACAAGGCCTTATTTTTAAGCCTAGCTTTACACTGATACACTGGCATGAAACTCAGGCCACAACAGGCCTGCCTACAAGTAAGTTTGCAAAATTCCAGTAACTTTCCCCCAAATTTAAAACAAATCCTGCTTGAAGAATCTCCAGGAATCTTCCAACCAGGATTTCTGTAAAACTTACCAGAAATGTACCCGGATTTTGCAACCTAGCTGCAAGTCACATTATGCTGGCTTGCAAAGTGATGTGTAATTCCTATTGGAATCCAGCCATTGTTATATCCAACAGTTTACATTTTTATTCACCCACAATCTGCATTCATAATTACTGCCAGGGTTAGTGACCGTGTGAAGTGACTACCTAAGCCATTTAAACTGGAACAATCATTTCAGTCACTGTGCAAAAAACAAACAAAGTTATTGGATTAGTTTAGAACAATGTGTGTAGCATAAGATGAATGAATACATCACTTAATGTATATGCAAAAACACAGATATTTAAAAATAAATGCTGGGAAATGCTGGGAAAAAAAGTTAATTTGAGTTAAATTGAGTTGATGTGATTTCTCATAAACATTTTATGTAATGAGGTCTTTTCATTGACTTTGAGTTCAAATTACTAGAAGTATTTGAGTAAAAAATGCCTTGGGGTTTACAGTGTATATATGAATTGTCTTTTTTCCTATTCTTAATTGCATATCAATCAAACATGTAAATTATAGAGAAGTGTGACATCTTCTGGAAATGAAATTGCCAAATATACTTACATTTTAATTAAAGTGAAGAGAAAAGTGATGAGCTCTCAAAATGACATTAAAACAAACTCATCATACTCAACAGGCGACAGCTGGTGGGAAGTAACCATTAGATATGTAATTAATTCAGCATTTAATTGTTCAATTAAAGGCAAAGTGCAGTCAAAAACTAGATTCCCCTGTGTTTTATATAGATTTCCACACTATGGATTTGGAATAATAGTGTGAAATTGTGAAAATTATGATAATGCACTTTTAGTGTTTTTGTTGGATGTTTTTTTGGCCTGCTTGGTGACATCACCAAGCAGTAAATTAGTTAACAGACAAATAAGAAAGAGAGTTCCAACCCGCTCTGCCAATAACAGCTAGTTTTCCCCTCCCAATTCAGAGCACTCCCAAACAGTCCTAGCAAAATTATTGCTTGAGAAATTTCTCTTTGCTAAGAAGCTATGTGTTTCTTTTTGACCATTTAAATTAAAAACAATCACAGGAAGGTTCTTAATTATTACCCAGAAATGATTTGATATTGAGATGAAAATGGGTGCATTGGACCTTTAAGGTGATAGGATGCGCAGTTTACTGAAATGTAGTTACGGTGTGCAAGCAAGATGTCTCTCTTTCTCCAACAATGTGGTTTTCCCACAATCCTGCATTTTCTTACAACCCTATTCTGATTTTACTACATTTTCAATAGGCTTCCCTATACAACCAAGTCCCTGCATTCATATCTCTTCTGTCACTGTGACCACTAACTTAACCATTAGTAGTAGTGCATGTTTATCCTGCATGAAGTCTTGAGGGGTTAACTGTGCTGCAACACACTGATGGGGTGGAGGTGGAATAACAGGCCATACTGAGTTTGCAATAATATTCCCTCTGTTAAAAAAACTGAAATGAAATACATTATGATGTGATTAGTTTACTTCACAAGCCTTTATTCGTATTGTAATGACATAATCCAGTACAGGAATTTGAACATAAGAGGCAAATTGGAATACCTCATAAATAAGCAAACAGACATGGAAAACAAAATGGCGAAGATACAATAATAGTTCAGCCAACTCCAAAGAATAGCTCCCGTGCATTATGCTAATTCACTAATGAGATTAGTTCCAAAATGCTACCAGTACAGCTGCTCCGTATGACTTCCCTTTTTTATTTCATACTAAATCTGAAGTACAGTATGGCAGTTTGTCACAACTTCACCACGGAGAGCTTTTGACACCAGCTCTCATAGTTGGATGGCTAGCTGTCACGCTCCGAACCATGAGGTTTCAGGAAATGTGACTGAAAAAGGGTAAGGAAAAAAAATAAAAATAACAAAGAGCCAGTGAGCAGCAGAGGAGAGATTCAGGGTTGCCATGGCATCTGCCTGAAGAGCTGGGTGTTGTGGGTTTCTGTAGACCTGCAGGATGTCAGGCTGGGGCTGGGCATGGAACAGCCAGAGAGGAGCCCAGGCAGTAATGTGCACTGTGAGGTGTGTTATTGAGCCAGTAGATGGGCCTGTATGGGGCTGGATGGGGCTGCTGCACAGGGAGGCCTGGGGATTTGACTAGGGTGTGAGCCGTAGTCCCTAGCAGTACAGGGATAAAGAGAGGAGCCTCCTCCATTTCATACAGCATCCATCCAGGCCAAGCCTGCCTGCATTCACAGTACAGATTATACAGGACTGCTCTTCATATGCAGATGAGTGTGTTTTAATTGTTGCGGCTCCTAATTCCTAATGTATGAGAGGAAAGAGGAAAAGCATATGGGGACGTGAATACAAATGAAATATTCAAGACTCCTAATGAAGTTTTCTGTCAGTTTGGAGTTTCCATGGGCCTCCCTCTCTCTGCTTTAAAAAATAAGCAGTTTTAATGAGACTCTAGGCCACCTCTGTCTGACCCTGTAAGGTACTAGCCTCATACCAGCCTCCTATTGTAGCTCCACTCCCTGTTTGGTTGTTGTTTGTTTTGTGGCCCCTGTTCTTTTCTCTGCTGCTGTTGTGCTGTCTTTCAGAGTGATGACATACATTGCTTTAAAGGGAATGCACAGTCATCCTATTTCCCAGATAAAAGTTTTGCAGTGATCAAAAACATCCCCCATAGTATACTACTGTGTTTTCTTGTTGACTGTTCGGTAATCGTCATGAACCTGATTCCTGGTCTACAGAAAATAGAGATAGACAAATAGATCAAATTCAACATTCACTCCCAAGTGTATCAGAATGGTAAATAACGTATGAACAGGGCCTTCGGGAATGTATTCAGACTTTCCCCCACATCTTATTACTTTACAGCCTTATTCTAAAATGGATTTTATTGTATTTTTTCCTCATCAATCTACGCACAATACCCCATAATGGCAAAGCAAAAACTGGCTTTTAGATATTTTTGCTAATTTATAACAAATTACAACATTTAAAAATCACATTTACATAAGTATTCAGACCCTTTACACAGTACTTTGTTGAAGCACTTTTGGCAGTGATTACAACATCGAGTCTTCTTGGGTATGGCGCTACAAGTTTGGCACACCTGCATTGGGGAGTTTCTCCCATCCTTCTCTGCAGATTCTCTCAAGCTCTGTCAGGTTGGATGGGGAGCGTTGCTGCACAGCTATTTTCAGGTCTCTCCAGAGATGTTCGATAAGGTTCATGTCCAGGCTCTGGCTGGACCACTCAAGGACTTGTCCCGAAGAATAAGAAAGGTGGGGATGTATGTTTCATGATTAACCACTCATAGTGTGGTTGTAATAACATACAGAAACTCAAGTCTTTTTGTTCACCCAAACCTAGAATACCTCACAATCAAATGCCGACCGTAGAGCCTCAAAGAACTACACTGGACTTTATGCAAACTGGAAACCACATATCCTGAGGCTGCATTTATTGTAGCTGTAGATGAAAATGCTACCGAAGTTCTACCAACACACTGACTGTAGTACATACCTACACGTACGGTCACAAGACCGTACGGTCACAAGACGCAGGCCTCCTAATTGTCCCTAGAATTTCTAAGCAAACAGCTGGAGGCAGGGCTTTCTCCTATAGAGTTGTGCCATAGCGGAGATCTTTGTGGGCTATACTCGGCCTTGTCTCAGTATGGTAAGTTGGTGGTTGAAGGTATCCCTCTAGTGGTGTGGGGGCTGTGCTTTGGCAAAGTGGGTGGGGTTATATACTGCCTGTTTGGCCCTGTCCGGGGGTATCATCGGATGGGGCCACAGTGTCTCCTGACCCCTCTAGTCTCAGCCTCCAGTATTTATGCTGCAGTAGTTTCTGTCAGGGGCTACGGTCAGTCTGTTATATCTGGACTATTTCTCCTGTCTTATCCGGTGTCCTGTGTGAATTTAAGAATGCTCTCTCTAACTCTCTCTTTTTCTCTTTCTTTCTTTCTCTCTCTCGGAGGACCTGAGCCCTAGGACTATGCCTCAGGTCTATCTGGCATGATGCCTCCACCTGGCCGTGCTGCTGCTCCAGTTTCAACTGTCCAGCCTGCGGCTATGGAGCCCTGACCTGTTCACTGTGATTATTATTATTTGACTATGCTGGTAATTTAGGAACATTTGAACATCTTGGTCATGTTCTGTTATAATCTCCACCTGGCACCGCCAGAAGAAGACTGGCCAACCCTCATAGGCTGGTTCCTCTCTAGGTTTCTTCCTAGGTTCCTGCCTTTCTAGGGAGTTTTTCCTAGCCACCGTGCTTCTACACCTGCATTGCTTGCTGTGGTTTTAGGCTGGGTTTCTGTACAGCACTTTGATATATCAGCTGATGTAAGAAGGGCTATATAAATACATTTGATTTGAAATTATTTGATATTACCCTCCAAGCTCATCATTAAGCTTGGAGGCCTGGGTCTGAACCCCACCCTATGCATTGATCTTTAACACAGGGGCCCATAAGTGTCCCTGCTCAGCCCCCTCCTGTACTCCCTGTTCACCCATGACTGCGTGAAAACGCACGCCTCCAACTCAATCATCAAGTTTGCAGATGACACAACAGTACTAGGCCTGATTACCAATAATGATGAGACAGCCTACAGGGCGGAGGTGAGGGCCCTGGGGGAGTGGTGCCAGGAAAATAACCTCTCACTCAATGTCAACAAAACAATGGAGCTGATCGTGGACTTTGGGAAACAGCAGAGGGAGCACGACTCTATCCACATTGATGGGACCGCAGTGGAGAAGGTGGAAAACTTGAAGGTCCTTAGTATACACATCACTGACGATCTGAAATGGTCCACCCACACAGACAGTGTGGTGAAGAAGGCGCAACAGAGCCTCTTCAACCTCAGGAGGCTGAAGAAATTTGGCTTGGCCCCTAAAACCCTCACAAACTTTTAGATGCACAATTGAGAGCATCCTATGGGGCTGTATCACCGCCTGGTACGGCAACTGCACCTCCCGCAACCGCAAGGCTCTCCAGAGGGTGGTGCAGTCTGCCCAACGCATCACCGGGGGCAAACTACCTGCCCTCCAGGACATCTACAGCACCCGATGTCACAGGAAGGCCAAAAAGATCATCAAGGACGTTAACCACAGAGCCACTGCCTGTTCACCCTGCTATTATCCAGATGGCAGGTGCATCAATGCTGGAACCGAGAGACTGAAAAACAGCTTCTATGTCAAGGCCATCACACTGTTAAATAGCCATCACTAGCTGGCTTCCACCCGGTTACACAGCCCTGCATCTTAGAGGTTGCTGCCTATATAAATAGACTTGGAATCACGGGCCACTTTAATGATGGAACACTAGTCACTTCAATAATGTTTAAATAATGTTTACATTCCGCTTTACTCAGCATATATGTATATAGTGTATTCTTTTCCACTGTATTTTAGTCAATGCCAATCTTTTATTTTTATATTTGTGTCTATTGTTGTGATTTGTTACTATTGCACTGTTAGATACTACTGCACTGCACTGTTGGAGCTAGAAACAGAAGTATTTTTCATTACACCCGCAATAATAGTAGCTAAATATGTGCATGTGACCAATACAAGTTGATTTGATTTGAAGCCACTCCTGCATTGTCTTGGCTATGTGCTTAAGTTATTTGTCCTATTGGAAGGTGAACCTTTGCCCCCAGTCTGAGGACCTGAGAGCTGTAGAGCAGGTTTTCATCAAGGATCTCTGTACTTTTCTCCGTTCATCTTTTCCTCAATCCTGACTAGTCTCCCAGTCACTGCCACTGAAAACCCTCCCCACAGCATAATGCTGCCACCACCATGCTTTACCGTAGGGATGGTGCCAGGTTTCCTCCAGACGTGGCGCTTGGCATTCAAACCAAACAGCTCAATCTTGGTTTCATCAGACCAGAGAATCTTGATTCTCATGGTCTGAGAGTCTTTAGGTGTGCCTTTTACTGAGGAGTGGCATCCGTCTGGCCCCTCTACCATAAAGGCCTGATTGGTGGAGTGCTGCAGAGGCGGTTGTCCTTCTGGATAGTTCTCCCATCTCCACAAAGGAACTCTAGTAATCTGTCCGAGTGACCAACGGGGTCTTGGCCACATCCCTGACCACGGCCCTTTTCCCCGATTACTCAGTTTGGCCAGGCGGTGGTTCCAAACGTCTTCCATTTCAAAAAATATTTTACCCCTTTTTTCTCCCAATTTCGTGGTATCCAATTGGTAGTAGTTACAGTCTTGTCTCATTGCTGTAACTCCCGAATGGACTTGGGAGAGGTGAAGGTCGAGAGCCATGCGTCCTCCGAAACACATCCAACCTAGCCGCACTGCTTCTTGACACAATGCACATCCAACCACAGCTAGCACTGTGATGCAGTGCCTTAGACCACTGCGCCACCTGGGAGGCTCAACTTCTTCCATTGAAGAATGATGGAGGCCACTGTATTCTTCACAACCTTCAGTGCTGCAGAAATGTTTTGGTACCCTTCCCCAGATCTGTGCCTCGACACAACCCTGTCTCGGAGCTCTACGGACAATTCCTTCAAGCTCATGGCTTGGTTTTCGCTCTGACATGCACTGTCAACCTTATATGGACAGGTTTGTGCTTTTCCAAATCATGACCAATCAATTGAATTTACCACAGGTGGACCAATCAAGTTGTAGAAATATCTCACAGATGATCTATGGAAACAGGATGCACCTGAGCTCAATTTCGAGTGTCATAGCAAAGGGTCTGAATACTCATGTATGTAAGGTATTTCTGTTTCTTATATTTAATACATTTACAAAAAAAACTAACACTTTTTTCACTTTGTCTTTGTGGGGTATTGTGTGTAGATTGCTGAGGAATAGTTTTTATTTAATCAATTTTAGAATAAGGCTGTAATGTAACAAAATGTGGAAAAAGTCAGGGGGTCTGAGTACCTTCCTGAAGGCACTATATGTCTTATAAGCACGTACTGACAATATTTGGATGTAGCCTTCCTATCTGGGTGTGCTAAGCTAGGTGTGAGTGCTAGTTAGCTAGCTAGCTAGCATAGCTAACGCCAATGCAAGCTGTACAAAGACTCAGCCCCTAAGCCCTTAATCAAGTGGCCACTTACTGATGTGATCACTAGAGTCTGCAAGTGTTTTGGCATTGAGACAATGCACACTGACATCCCAATTGCCACTATCAATATTTAAGGAGCAGGAGCAGTGTCTCCCATGACCTGTCAGCTGTCTCATGCATTGTTTCAAGTAATGTCTGTCAGGCTTCGAAGAGTGATGTGTGTAGAGTCAGAGCAGAGGATTCGGAAACACCATTTATTCCGGAAACGATCCCAGTGAACAAAAGAGGGTAACGCCGAACACAGGCGTCAAACACTCCAAAAGTACATTACCGGTACATACGCTGTACAGCGGAAATAAATGACTGGACACTCATGTACCAAAAACAGCAAACAAGCCCGCACAAACACAGGTGGGCTAACTAAACTTAAATAACCCCAACCCAACACCCCAAACAAGGAACAGGTGAAGCCAATTAGACCAAACAAAACGAAAAGGGGAAAAGGGATCGGTAGCAGCTAGTATACCGGTGAGCGCCACCCGAATGGGAAGGGGAGCCACCTTTGGTGATAGTCGTGACAGTGTCAATAGTATTTTGCCATATGGCCTGCCCGCCCATTAGGCAGGATTAGGCATTTGCCTAGAGCGACAGTTTGAAGACGGCACCATTTTCCGAGCTAAACAAGACGCACCTCCAACAACACATAACACCTCACATTATTTTGCCCAAAAAGAATGATAACTTCTCTCACCCAGTGGCATAAGGGCTTTTAGGTGAGTGCTGATGCCGGCCCCGCCCCCACTTTGCCAAAGGCAGGGGCACACAATATTTAGCTTGCCCATGACCTGTGTGCCTCTCCAGGGTACTGTTGGAGAGGTGCAGCTCAGCGGCGCTCCACCAAAGCTCAGTCAAATTAATTTAATATAAATTATGTAGCCTACGGTAGAAAGAGTAGTAGCCTATGTTGTTTTTCTGTAGCCCATAGACTGGAGACCACATGTATTACAATGTCATGAGACAGACACTTTTTAAATCATTAACTTCAGTTAATGAGGAGAGAGAGTGCAGGAGAAAGTCAACTAAAAAGGCAAGCAGGCCTTGGAGAGACTGCATCATAATCAAACAGTGATGGACAGCAAATGGTGCTGAAAGTAATTCATTTCAACAACTGTCTTAATTTTAATTTGACTTCACTAACAACAAGAGGTCTTTGTTGGGCCTATTTCCTCCTATTAAAAAAAATAAGAGGTAGTCCTACCTGTTTGACAGACGTAATTAAGATATCCATAGATTTGTTGGTATGGCCAAATCCTCCAATACTGACACCATGCACTCCTTAAATACCTCTGTGTCTGGGAGGGGCTTGGTGTGTTTGGTTACAACCAGGGCTCTAATTGAGTGAGGGTATGCCATACCCTTTGTTAAAGAAAGTCTAAAACGATATCTACTGTATTGTTGGCTTTATATTTTGCGTTCAATAACAATGCTTATCTCTGTGATGCCTTATGCTAGAAATAAGCTTTAAAATGCCCCCGAAAGAGGTGACTCAGACGAATGTGGGGATATTGATTAATCTCTTTGACATTCTGAAGCTGAGCTGCAGCCTTCAATATTTGATCAGACAAATAATGGACTATTCTGTCCCTATTAATTGAACGTTTCACTTTCTGAAAAGAGATGTTTAAACCCAGGCAGTTTTTTGGGAAGCACTTCTGTTGTTGGGTTAAGCAATAGAAGCTTCCATTGTTATGTGGTGGTCGAGCCTCTGTCTAGATGGAAAGCTAACTTTTTAAAGTTCCATGCTTAGATTCATAAGCATGTCTAAGATTTCATGATTCGCAAACAACGACTGTTTCATTGCAAACAAGACATTTCTTTGTCCATTCTTCCCTGAAACTTTTATTTTCATGATCTACATTTCTTTTGAGACTTTTTCAGAGCAACATTTTCTCTTGATTGCAAGATGTTTTTCCCCAATCAACACACAAAGAAATATTTAAAAAACAAATTTAATAGAGACATTGGTGATTTTATCAGCGTAATCAGATTGAAAATATTAGGATATGTTATTGACATTGAATTGATTATATACCCTACTAACTTGATGCGTTTAACATTTTGTTTAATTTGTAGCATAGGCCTATGAATTGGGTTGCTATTATCTTCTGTTCCGCTAACTATTAGTCAAGAAAAGAAATTGCCCCAAGGCCAGACCTATTGCCAACCCCTGCTGCACGCTATTCTAGTTTACGGGGATAGGAGGGGGACAGCAATTTTTGGTCTCCTAGGGCGGCAGAACTTCAAGGGCTGGGCCTATTTCACCCAACTATGTACAAATTATGTTTGCATTGCCAATAGTATAGCTATCTAACTACTTGCCAACATGAATTGATTGTTTGAGCTTCTCCTACAGATGTTGTGGTCACTGGCAACTGCCAAACTAGCCCAGCGGCAGCGCTGCAGAAAAGCTTTGCTCTACGGAAGTTCCTAAGGTGCGTTTTTAGGCAATAGTCTATTCTTATTATTAATTTAATGTGAAATAGATGTCATTATAAACTGAGTGGCCTATTAAATGTATAATTTCTTTCCACAGGTTACCAGAATGTGCAACAAGTTCTCTGAAGGCCCCAACTATGTATATCTTGATTAATATTTGTTTAGAAATATTTTATTTATATTATTTTTATATCCAAAATACCTCCATTTGGTTGGCTTGTTATGTTCAGAAATCCACAGGCTCCAGCGGTCACGACCGGGCCGACGAAAATTCCAAATAGTAGCCGTAAAGTTCATAGAAACATGTCAAAAGTTTTTTATAATCAATCCTCAGGTTGTTTGTACAATATATAATCTATAATATTTCAAGCGGACTGTACCTTCTTCAAAAGGAGAGAGAGAGAAAATGTCTGATCCAAGCTGTTGCGCATGCAAAACGCTGCTGGCACCCAGCCATACAATGACGCTATGTGATCTTTCTCGCTCATTTTTCCAAATAAAATCGTGAAACTATGTCTAAAGACTGTTCACAACATGTGGAAGCCATAGGAAAAGGAATCTGGTTGATATCCCTTTAAATGGAGCGAAGGCATGCAATGGATCAGAGAGCTTTCAGGAAAAACAGCACTTCTGGGTTGGATTTTCCTCAGGTTTTCGCCTGCAATATAAGTTCTGTTATACTCACAGACAAATATTTTTGACAGTTTTGGAAACTTTAGAGTGTTTTCTATCCTAATCTGACAATTATATGCATATTCTAGCTTCTGGGCCTGAGAAATAGGCCGTTTCATTTGGGTACGTTTTTCATCCAAACATCAAAATACTGCCCCCTACACTCAACAGGTTTTAACTGATCGTCTTTGGTCTGCAGCTTTTGGAATAGAGCATTATTGCTTTGAGTGGTTTCATTCACAACCATTTGCAGGGCATCAAGTTGCTCACCCTGGTTTCTAGCTAGCTCATCAGATTCATCTAGTTTTGCGTGGACTTCATCGTATTTAGTTTTGGCTAAAACGAGTTGTTCCATTAGAATACGGACTTGGTCAAGAGTTTGTTCGCGTTCTTTGTTATAAGTATTAGCCAGATCTTCCAATTTATCTGTTCTCACACACAGTTCCTCTGCTAGCAGTAGCTTATTTTTTTCTGCTTTCGATGCCAGCTCCCTGGTTCTCTCCACCTGTGCCTTGAACGCCCCAGCTTCCTGCTCGTGCCTCTGCTGGGCACTGAGGTACTGGTGCACTTTCCATCTCTGCTGGTGGGCATAGTTGAGGGCTAAACTGGAGAGCACCTTCACATTTACATTACATTTAAGTCATTTGGCAGACGCTCTTATCCAGAGCGACTCAAGGCCTCCAGGCCTGATGGTCTATTTTGAAGAGAGTCCGTCACAATGTCTGCATTTTTCTCGCTTATGGCATCAAAATCTAACATTTTTAGCCCCTCGGCATAGATAGGATTTGCATCGTTGCTGAGGTCAGCGATCAATCTTTCCGTGGTTGAAGATCCACTGATTAGATGAAAAATGGGCGGAAACCCATCTGATGAATTGCTCATTGTTATGATGACCAGTTATTTCAATTTATGTAATGTTTGGGTTTTTGAGTTGGAGGCTGCAAACACGATTTAACTCAGTTTGTAAATGTCAGTGAATGATCAAGACTGGGTCAGTCATGTGAGTTGGTTATTACTGAACTTGCCAAAACAGATTTAATTGATTAAATCGATTTTAATGATACATCTAACCTCTATAGGCTATTTGGGAATTGTAACTTGAATTCACCTCAAGAGTTGCTATCTCTAAGTAAACATTGAAAAGTTTAACGATGTCTCATTGGTTAGAACACATTCGTTTGCGTATTATTCCAATAACCAACCTGGAAAGGTAGTGTAGCAATTTAACGTATTTATTCAATTGAATGAGACAATGATATCCAATCAGTTGAGACTGGTTAGATATCGTACAGCATAACCTGAATTATTTAAAAATAATTACTGGTGATTCTTCACCACCGGAGGTCACTGTTAACACAAGCTAAAATCGCCAAGGTACCAGTGAAGGTAGAATTTCACAATGCTGTTAAAAGGTCTCCCTAAACACAATTAAGCTGGTAAAACAGATTTATTCATCAATTTGAATGATTTGTCAACCCCGTATGGGCTAAAGGAATTTGCTTTAATTGACCTGAAATAGTTGCTATATCTAAGTTAATGTGGAACAGTTTAACCATGTCTCATTGGTTAGAACACATTAGTTTGTGTATTATTCCAATAACCAAACTGGAACCAGTACTTGAAAGTGTACATGATCGCATGGGACACCAGGGGATAGAACATACACAGAACCTACTTTGACAGAGATGGGTTGGGATGTATGAAGATGTTGACAAAGATGCCACAGCCCAAAATACAGGCACCAATGAAACCCTTCCTAGCTTCACGGCCCCTTGAAGTTATTGCAGTGGATTTCACCATCCTGGATCCTGCGTCTGATGATCGTGAGAATGTGTTAGTGGTAACGGATGATTTCACTTAGTTCACTCAAGTGTTCCCTACTCATGACCAGTAAGGCGATACTACAGCAAAGGACCTTCTCAATGAGTGGTTCATGAAGTATGGGGTGCCTGAGAGATTGCACTCTGACCGAGGGAGAAATTTGGACAGTGAGGTCATCGCAGAGTTGAGTAAGCTTTATGGAAACCTGCATGAACCTCCATCACCCTGAGGGGAATGCTCAGTGCAAGAGGTTTAATAGAACGCTCCATGATCGTCTGCACGCACTGTCGCCAGATAAGAAGCGCCTTTGGCCTGAACAGTTACCAGAGTTGGTGTATGCTTACAATGTGACGCCCCATTCCACCACTGGGTACTCGCCGTACTACCTGCTTTTGGTGGTCCATCAACACCTTCCTGTTGATGCTGTGTTAGGTCAAGAGTTGATGCTCGACAAGAAACATAACTGGTTGGCTGTTCACCAGGAGCGTTTGAACAAGGCACACAAAAGTGCAAGGGAGTACACAGAACAAAAAGCATCAGAGAGACTTGAACAAAGTATACTGTCCAGCCATTGATGTAGGCCAGCTGGTTTACTTGCGCCACAGACCTAAGGATAGAAACAAGATTCAGGATGCCTGGGGCCCTATTCTGTACAGAGTGATCGAAGTACAGGGTACGACACATGCCGTCGAGCCGTTAGAGGCTGGGCCTGTAAAAATGGTTCATAGGGTTATTTCTAAGGCCATGTGTGACAGACCATCCTGTCCCTGCTCCTAGGCTTGGGAAGAACAGTGCGCCAGTAACCCCCATCGGCCCTTCTGTTAAGTCTTTGCCAGAGCCCTCTACTCCTGAGTTTGTAGTGTTAGAGGAAATCTCCTATCCTACGATAACTAGAGAGGAAAACACAGAACCTGTGGGTAACACTGATAGTGACAGTTATTTTTCCGGAAGATGAAGATGTTACTGAGGAACAAGATGTTTCTGATCCATGCAAATGATTCATGCAAATGATTCTGTGAATGAACCAGAGATTGAAGTGCCTATTCCTGCTCCGCACAGAAGTACCACACTCAAACCCATATAATGTTCCTAAATTAGCTTGTAATAATGCAGTTTCATTCAGACCCGAAGTGTTGTCCCAGGTTTTAACCAGTCTGGGTACTGTATTCTTCAGGGAAGCTGTAAGAGAAGTTAGGAAATTGTGCGAAGTCACCGAGGAGGTTGACTTTGTAGCAGGGGAGAATGTAGCCATGTGGTAAAAGCGCATATCTGTATTCCTTTATATCCACTATCCCTTTAAGAAATCCATAACTAAGGTCTGCAACTGGTTATGGGATTACGCAGTGTGTAAGAGTGAGAGCCAGCAATTACACTGGAGAGCTGTTGAAATCCATTGTGGGTCTAACATTACTTTAGATGGGTAAATACCACTTTTTTCTTAAACTTGTACAGGAATATATCATATTTTGCATCATCTGCAGTGTATAAGAGTTTGTTTTGGAATATTTATGCCAGATTAATACCTTATTGAAGAGAGAAGGAATTCTAGACAGAAAACAAAGTGAGAAAACAACAGACCAAAACTAACATTATTTTTCTTGTACCCTGAAATATGTAACAATTAATTATTTTTATTTTCTATTTATGTTAGCCTGTTGATACTTTCAGATTGACATGAGGATGTGCTTTCCAAACCACGTTGTGAAGTTGATGATAACATTATTTGAAGTGTGAGTGATTATCAGAATTACATTCTATTTTGTGTAAAGCTTTAGGGTATTGTATTTTGTTTCATTTTTTAATTGTAATTTATCTGTTGATGTGACATTTCCCCAGTGCTGTATGGGTGAGATGAGGATCTACTGTTCCATGTGGGGTTAGGGTATCACATGGACAGTGTGTACAACTTCTTGAGGATATGAGGACCCATGCCAAATCTTTTCAGTCTCCTAAGGGGGAAAAGGTGTTGTTCCCTCTTCACGACTGTCTTGATGTGTTTGGACCATGATAGTTGGTTGATGATGTGGACACCAAGGAACTTGAAACTCTTTCATTGAAGAGGAGATCCAGCAGCCTGTAACGTTTGTGAAAAGGAAAATGGTAGACGAAGGGGTAGTGAATTTAATTTCTATTACTGTTCCAGAGGGCCTTTTCTGGAGAGGTTTTAAATGTAGTCTATAGGAAATATGCGTATTAAAATCCCATGTTGATTTTTGGAATGTTTGTGTTTCTGAATGGTGATCAAATACTATAAAATATGGCGATTATTTACCTGCATTACGCAGCATCCCCATATTATACACAATTTTCCTTCCAAATCAAAAAAAATACCACATATCTTGTAACGGTTTTCTTCTGGTGAAAGCCTGTTCTCTTTTGAGTCATATATTTTACTAACAGCTAGCTAGCTAACTAGCTCAGTGAACGCAAGGATATAGAGGTTATTGTCAGAGATATAACATTAGCTCATTGACAAATAAATTAGCTAGCTAGCTAATAATCTCTACTATTCTATGTTAACTATGATGTCAGTTCAGTTGGTGTCTGATTACTGATAATAGGACGACATAAACTGTATCTTGGAAAGTCTACACATTCTAGTTATCAGATTCACATGGAATTGTTGCACAATTTAAATGTTTAAATATGAAAATATTTGGGAAAATATGAAATGTAATTTTAGCTCCTAAATGAGAGAACAGGTTTATCATAGAGAAACTCTGCTCACTCAGAGGCCCACCCAAGTGAACAGAGATTTCTACACGCTCCACTGTAGCCCTGTCGATATGGGGGCCTGTTCGTCCCTCCTTTTCCTGTCGTCCACTACCATCTCCTTTGTCTTGCTCACATTGAGGGAGAGGTTGTTGTCCTGGCACCACACTATCAGGTCTCTGACCTCCTACATATAGGGTGTCTCATTGTTGTGATAAGTCCTACCACTGTTGTGTTGTCAGCAAACTTAATGATGGTGTTGAAGTCATGCTTGGCCACGCAGTCGTGGGTGAACAGGGAGTACAAGAGGGGACTAAGCACGTGCCCCTGATGGGCCCCTGTATTATGGATCAGCATGGCGGATATGTTGTTACATACCCTTACCACCTGGGGCAGCCTGTCAGGAAGTCAAGGATCCAGTTGCAGAGGGAGCTGTTTAGGCTCAAGGTTCTTAGCTTAGTGATGAGCTTTGTGGGCACTATGGTGTTGAACGCTGAGCTGTAGTCAATGAACAGCATTCTCATATAGGTGTTCCTTTTGTCCAGGTGGTAAAGGGAAGTGTAGAGTGTGATTGAGATTGCGTCACCTGTGGATCTGTTGCGAATTGGAGTGGGTCTAGGGTTTCCGGGGATGATGGAGTTAATGGGAGCCATGACCAGCTTTCAAAGCACTTCATGGCTACAGATGTGAGAGCTACGGGGTGGTAGTCATTTAGGCAGGTTACCTTCACATTCTTGGGCACAGGGACTATGGTGGTCTGCTTGAAACGTGTGGGAGAGGTTGAAAATGTCAGTGAAGACACTTGCCAGTTGGTCAGCGCATGCTCTGAGTACACACCCTGGTAATCCTTATGAATGTTTAATGGTCTTGCTCACATCGACTATGGAGAGTGTGATCACACAGTCATCTGGAACAACTGGTGCTCTCATGCATGCTTCAGTGTTGCATGTCTCAAAGCGAACATAAAAAGCATTTAGCCCGTCTGGTAGGCTTGTGTCACTGGGCAGCTCGCAGCTGTGTTTCCCTTTGCAGTCCGTAATAGTTTGCTATGGTACTGCAGTTTAACTTACATTCAGCCATATTAACATTTTATATTCATCCAATGTCTTCCATGTTTTTGGATGATGTGATGACTTTGTCGCTGTTCACCCTGCTCCCTGTGTGCAGTGTTAGTGCGATGTGATGTTGGTCTGTATAAACTGGATGCAACCTGGATGTAGACGGTCCATTAATCGGCATATTCAAACGTGAGTACATTATCTTGAAAACTACTGTCAGGCATCTTGGATGTAGGTAGGTCAGGGGTGACCTCATTGAAGAGGAGATCCAGCAGCCTGTAGTGTTTGTGAAAAGGAAAATGATAGACTAAGGGGTAGTGAATTTAATTTCCTTTACTGTTCCATAGGGCATTTTCTGGAGAGGTTTTAAATGTAGTCTACAGGAAATATGCGTATTAAAATCCCATGTTTATTTTTGTAATGTTTGTGTTTCTGAATGGTGATCAAACACTATAAAATATGACGATTATTTACATCCATTACGCAGCATCCACCATATTATACACAATTTTCCTTCCAAATCAAAAAAAATACCACATATCTTGTAACGGTTTTCTTCTGGTGAAAGAGAGGCGGACCAAAATGCAACGTGGTTAGTTTTGTACATCTTTAATAAAGATGAAAATACAACAATCTACAAAGCAAGAAACGTGAAAAAAACAAAACAGTCCTATCTGGTGCCACAAACACAAAGACAGGAACAATCACCCACAAAACCCAACACAAAACAGGCTACCTAAATATGGTTCCCAATCAGAGACAATGACTAACACCTGCCTCTGATTGAGAACCATATCAGGCCAAACATAGAAATAGACAAACCAGACACACAATATAGAATGCCCACCCAGCTCACGTCCTGACCAACACTAAAACAAGGAAAACACACAAGAACGATGGTCAGTACGTGACACATCTATATCATCAATGTTAGCTAACTCAAAAGAGAATACGCTTTACAGTGTGATTTTGAAATTTTATGCACCGAAAGAGATACATAGAAATCTGATTGTAAAACCTGTTCTCTTTTGAGCCATATATTTTACTAACAGCTAGCTAGCTAACTAGCTCAGTGAACACAAGGATATAGAGGTTATTGTCAGAGATATAACATTAGCTCATTGACAAATAAATTAGCTAGCTAGCTAATAATTTCTACTATTCTATGTTAACTACTTACAGGGTGACCAACGCTTGCTGCTGGGACTGTCAGTGGCAACTCAAGTGTTGGGACTTGTCATGTCCTTGGCTATGCCGGATAAAGTGATATGACATGCTATTCTATAAAATCATTTCTCTGTAATTAATATGACCTGATTAAGTTAATCAGGTAAATGTAATTAACTAGAAAGTCGGGGCACAACAAAATAATGTTTATAGAGCTGTTATCTTCCAAATAAACTCTTAAAGACCTAGTAATCTTTTACATCAATAGCAGTCAATATTTAATCTGACTTTATTCAGTCTCATCTGAAAGTTGTAAATTCTTGGTCTTCACGAACCCTGGCTAACAAGTTGAATCAGCAATGCAAAATGTGGCTTAATTATTTATTTACTAAATACCTAAATAATCACACAGAATTACATCTACACAGAATGGATCATACATTGATTACACATTATGTCATAAAGAAAACGTCCCTGGTAGAGGGAGCCGACATGACGGCTGGTTACACAAAGGAAAGGTTTGGATGAAAGAGCGGGAAGACTGAGGAACAAAAACATTTTGTGTCCCTATCGGGCCGTAGGCAGCTATGCTATCGTAAATACAGCATCTTATGCATTCTAAATAACCGCCCATTTGAAAAAGGAGAATGCAATAAATATTTACTCTGAGCTGCACTTCGGTAGATTGTTCGTAGATGGGAGGCCGGATGGTCCAGCATGGATCTCTGGTCCTCTGAAGACTGTCTAGTGGTGAACTGGAGTGTGGTGGAATGTATACTCTGTCCGTCCTCTCCTAGCCCACATTTAGCGGGTAGCACTTCTTTAGTGAATAAGAGTTCAAAGTTCATACCAAGTTGCCATACTTTAATTAAGCTCATGCTATATTCTGGCTGGTATAGTCGAAATTCATCCTTCCAGCGTGTAGGTCGTCACCTTCACATTGAAATTCGAGGCCAATTGCGTTAGGTTCTTGCTGATGTTGGCTTAGTTCTGTAGGTGGTCTTTGTCCTTTCAACGTGGGGACTGCCAGTCCGCACGTCCTTGGAACAGGAAGTTACATTTTCATCAACAGGTTTATTTAGTGGTGACAGAAGGGCGTGTTTCATAGTTTATACAACCCATGTCTGTTCACTTGGGCGGGCCTCTGAGTGAGCAGAGTTTCTCTATGATAAACCTTTCTCTCATTTAGGAGCTAAAATTACATTTCATCTTTTTACAAATAGTTTCATATTTAAAAATGCATATTGTACAACAATTCCATGTGAATCTGAGAATGTGTAGACTTTCCAAGATACAGTTTATGTCATCCTATCATCAGTAATCATGTCTCAGACGCCAACTGAACTGACATCATATTCATTAAGTCCCAACGCATATTTTCAACTGGTTAGATTACCGAAATATGGTTCCGTTCCCATCTTTTGATGTCACCAGACTCTCTCTAAATGTTAACAAAGGGATTTTCAATAGTCAGAACGGTAGAGTAGAGAGAGGAAAAGGGGGAAAGGTATTTATGGGGGTCATAAACCTCCCCCTCAGGCCAACGTCATGACAGACTGCATCAGGCTTCAGTATCAGAAGCTTGGCGTACCCCATCCTTTTTTTGCAGCAGGTTCAATGCACTCATCTGCAAAATGTGCTCTGCAAATGGTACTTTTTTGTGATCAACTTGGGTGCATCCTAAGCTTGGCAAATGAATGTAACCCACTTTTCCCTTATTAAGTCTTCATTTCTGGGGGAGATAAAGAAATGTAAATTGCTTTTACAGCCTAAGACCGGTAGGTAGTTAGCTGACCTTTTGATGAATCAGAAGATGTGGTGGCAACTTACAGGTAATGCACGGTACACATTCAAATGAGGGATGAGGATGACGTATAAACAAAGCATAAGATTGGACACATTGATAATAAGTAGCTAGGCTCACATCATCCTAGCTTTGGCAAATCGGATCCGAGTAATTCAGCCTCAAGTCAGTTTCTTTACTTTGACTCTGTAAGGTTGGAAAGTCTAATTCAAGAGATAACATACAGTTCATGCAAGTACAAATTAAATTGTAGTATATTTTGTAGCATATAAAACACAAGTTCTGAAGCTAGTTTGTTCTTTACATATTTAGCCTCTCAATTTCCATCCTCATATAAAGAGACACGAGAAACAAACATAGCTACATGAAAGTCATTTTTTTTATTTAACCAGGCAAGTCAGTTAAGAACAAATTATTATTTACAATGATGGCCTACTGGGGAACAGTGGGTTAACTGCCATGTTCAGGGGCAGAGTGACAGATTTTTACCTTGTCAGCTCGGGGATTCAATCCAGCAATCTTTCAGTTACTGGCCCAGCACTCTAACCACTAGGCTACTTGTCGCCCCAGGGAAAGGTGAGAGTGGTGTATTCATTGTTATTGCCTCTGGACTAAATTTTCAATTAACAGTGAAATGGAAATTGATACCCTATCAAATTCAATAAACTTTGGGCTAGATTACTCCTTAAGTTGTTCCTTTGACTGTTATTAATGGACTTATCCAGATTTCTTAATCAGAACAGCATTACATATGTTGATTGTGCTGCAAGGAAAAGAGTTGGAGCATAACAATATTTCACAACACACTGGTCCGTCCACACAAAACAACAAAGATGTTTTTGAAGGTTATAAATGTTTGCTTTTTTACCTAGTCTTTTGACACCTTGCAATGGCTTTGTCAGTGATCAAACCACAATGTCAAGTTAAAGAATGTACTGTGTCATGAAGTGGCCCTTTCAGGGTGTAGATTGTGGATTCCCTCCCCTCTATCACTCTCTCTCCTGAAGCCAGGTTTTGTTATCTCAGGTCATACATTCCTGGCAGAGACTCTCTCCCCCTGGTCATGCAGAAAGAAAGGGAGCACAGAGAGAGAACAAAGGACTTCACTTGGCCAAACTCCTAAATCCCCAAACTGGGAGACAACAATATATCTACTTTTGAGAATGTGGGAGGGTCCATGGACACTTAAGGGACAGTTATGACGAGTGTGTTTCATTTGGTGATTTCATAAAGGACAAGAAACACACATAACTGTATAACCTGTATAACCTAAGTGTACATTTCCCAGCTGTCAGATTGACATCTAAATATTGTGAAACATATGTGATTAAACATGAACCAATTTGTGAAAAGATGTAATGTAATGTTAACCTACTAAATGAGAGTATGGATTTTCATATAAAGATTAAATAGTCAGTGGCCATGCCTACGTGAGCATAGGCATTACGTCGGCGCCATGGACTGCCCTTTTCTAATGAAACTGTCACGCCCTGACCTTAGAGATAATTTTTATGTCTCTATTTTGGTTTGGTCAGGGTGTGAGTTGGGGTGGTCATTCTACGTTTTGTGTCCACAAACGGACCAAGCAGCGTGGTAAGGAGGAATGGACGTGAGAGGACATCCTAAATGGCAAAGGATCCTGGACATGGGAGGAATCCTGGGGTGATCGCCTGCCCTGGGAGCAGGTAGAAGCAGAGAGGAAGACGGAGCGGCAACAGTATGAACAGCCAGAATGGGTGATTTGGGCACACGGGGAGTGTGGCTGAAGGTTGGAGCCAGAATGGGTGATGGGAATGGCTATGGGGTGAACAGCTGAGCATCACAGGCCGGTGTGCTTGGTGCCAGCTCCCGCATTTGCCGGGGGGAAGCGCGCATCCAGCCAGAATGGGTGATGCCAGCTCTGCGCTCGAGACCGCCAGTGTGCCTCCACGGCCCAGTGTATCCGGTGCCTCGGCCAAGGAAGAGGCCTCCTGTATGCCTCCCCAGCCTGGTGAGTCCTGTGCCTGCTCCCAGAACCAGGCCTCCTGTATGTCTCCCCAGCCTGGTGAGTCCTGTGCCTGCTCCCAGAACCAGGCCTCCTGTATGTCTCCCCAGCCTGGTGAGTCCTGTGCCTGCTCCCAGAACCAGGCCTCTGTAGTCTCCCCAGCCTGGTGAGTCCTGTGCCTGCTTCCCCAGCCTGGTGAGTCCTCCTGCTCCCAGAACCAGGCCTCCTGTGTGTCTCCCCAGCCTGGTGAGTCCTGTGCCTGTTCCCAGAACCAGGCCTCCTGTATGTCTCCCCAGCCTGGTGAGTCCTGTGCCTGCGTCTAGTCTGGAGCTTCCAGCGACGCCCTCCAGTCCGGAGCTTCCAGCGACGCCCTCCAGTCCGGAGCCTCCAGCGACGCCCTCCAGACCGGAGCCTCCAGCGACGCCCTCCAGTCCGGAGCCTCCAGTGTCGCCCTCCAGTCCGTGAGCCTCCAGTGTTGCCCTCCAGTCCAGAGCCTCCAGTGTCGCCCTCCAGTCCGTGAGCCTCCAGCGACGCCCTCCAACGAGGGTGCCCAGTCCGGAGCCCGCAACGAGGGTGCCCAGTCAGGGACACACAGCGAGGGTGCCCAGTCCGGGACACGCAGCGAGGGTGCCCAGTCCGGGGCCCGCAGCGAGAGTGCCCATTCCGGGGCGCGCAATGAGGGTCCCAGTTCGGGGTCGGCGGCAAGGGTCCCCGCTCTAGAGGCGCCACCTAAGTGGGCCAAGCCAGAGGTGGAGTGGGGTCTACGTCCCGCACCAGAGCCGCCACCACGGATAGATGCCCACCCAGACCCTCCCCTATAGGTTTAGGTTTTGCGGCCGGAGTCCGCACCTTTGTGTGTGTGTGTGTGTGTGTGTGGGTGGGTGGGTGGGGGGGGGGGTGGTACTGTCACGCCCTGACCTTAGAGATCCTTTTAATGTCTCTATTTTGGTTTGGTCAGGGTATGAGTTGGGGTGGGCATTCTATGTTTTGTGTTTCTATGATTATCTATTTCTATGTTTTGGCCGGGTGTGGTTCTCAATCAGGCACAGCTGTCTATCGTTGTCTCTGATTGGAAACCATACTTAGGTACCCTTTTCCCACCTGAGTTTGTGGAAGTTAACTTTGTTTGATGGCACATAGCCTTAAGCTTCACGGTTTGTTTCTGTATTGTTTATTGTTTTGTTGGCGACATCTACTACTAAAAGTATGTATGCTCACCACGCTGCACTTTGGTCCTCTTTTTCCAACGGCCATCACAGAAATGCATAAAACCCACTCCTGATGAAATTCACACCACCTCAAACAAACCACTGTGTAAGCTAAGGTTGCAAATTGTTGAATTTCTAAGGCCAAAACATGCCGGGTGACGCTGGTGTGTGAAGTGGTTTAAACTGCAACTCTACCAAAGGACAATACTATACCACGTGGAGCATCGGTTACATGGCTGGAAATGGTTCAACTCGGAGACTATCGATTCCTACAGAATAAGAGCAAATCTTGAACATGAAATACGAGTCTACAGCTAGAAATTACGTAAACCGCCGAAGCAATTCTTCTATGAGAATATTTCTAAATGGTACTCTGAAGTATCCAACATCTACAACCACAAAAGACTTTGTGACTTCAATGAAAGTTAACCAGAGACTCTGATGAACTCTGATGAACCCTACAGGGCGATCGAGGATTCCTAGAGAGAAGACAACGACATACGGGCGTATATATAAATACATTGCAATTATTCTCGAATGAGTGGCTGTTCATGTGCAAAGGATTAGCATTTCAATGAATATAATTATAGACTGTGTGTAATGAATCCATTTGTCTTTCCCACTCTTTCTCGGGCACTCCCCTTTCCCTTTGTCTGCCAAGCTGTCATATTGGCTTAGCCCACTAGGGACTTTTCTATCATTGTTAGTAACCAATATCTACTGTTTATTTATTATATATTTGTGTGATTATTTAGTTAGTTAGTAAATAAATAATTAAGCCAATTTGTATATTGCTGATTCATAATTTATGCTAGGGTTCATGCAGATTTTACATGCAAATTTTACGATGTTCAGATCAGACTGATAGAAGGTGAAGAATAATTAATGATTTACTGTTATTGATATAAAAGATCTTCAGATCTTTAAGAGTGATAGCCGCTCTATATAAACTAATGCTTCCGTGGTGCCCCGGATTCCTAATGAGTCTGTTATTGCCTGATTAATTTAATAAAATAATTAAACGTTATGTAATCGATTTCAAAATAGCATGTCATCTCATTTAATCATACTAGAGACACAATATAATGGTGAGGAATCTGTAATAGAATGAGGTATTCTGATTAAATTAAGTATATATATTAATTGTGCAAACAGATTACTGTTCAAACAGACTACGTTAGATACGAATAGAGCCGTGTGGTGTGTGTTGCTCATTTAGTTGTCCCGGTGTCGCGTATAAGATGATGTCACAGTTTCTTATGAGTTGTTAAATTCCAGATTTAGTCCGTTATGCCAAATGGTACTAATTCTGTCGGTCAATATTCATTTCTAGAGCAAGGGCATCTATCCAGTAATGTTGAAATTTGAGGATAGATCTGTTCGGTGACAAAGCCAAAGTGTTATCTGTCTGCTTATAGCGTTGAGCCAGCATGGGTAGGCCAAAGGCGTTTCTGTTTTTATGTACAGCGCTAGAAAAGAGTATGCCGAATGGGTTAATGTGAGACGTCACTAGTAAACCCCCTTTCCATGTTGTATGGAATCCTTTGTGCTGTGGGAGCAGTATAATAATAGTTATCTGGCACGAGACGCTACAGCTACAAAGGAATAGCAGCTATTTTGTTTTCCTGTGTCACTGCTAAACTCTTCCGTCTTGGGCCCTTGTTCCTCCATTGTACTTCCGTTCGAGTTCAGCTTTGTGCGATCATTGACCTAAAGTGGTGAACCGCAAGTAATATATTTAAAAAATATTATATTTGAAAGCAAAATGTGTGCTCATATGGTGTAACTACGGACAAACATATGATAATCCTGCCAATCTCAATTGACTGGGTAATTGTCTCATTAAATGGAATAAGTTAAATTGTCGAACATACCTTTTCGAGTTCTTCCAATTAAATTAGATATTTAAACTTTCCAATATCGACCTAGATGAAACAACTTCTTAGGTTAATTAAAGTTTAAATTCCCAGATAGCCTATCCAGTTATGATCATTGACTAATCAATTCAATTTGCTTTTGCAAATTCATTCACATCCAACTCCCACAATACTGGTACAGCACTGATGGTTAATTATCGCCCATAAATAGATTAAAATCGTCTTTGCAGCTTCCAACCTATTCCAAAACCAAACTTTGGAAAAATAGGATAATTATTTCTTTCTCTCCTCTAAAATATTCTAATAATGTGCAAGCTATCAGAAGGAGTGGTTCCCACTCCCCAGCTAATTAGTGAAACCTCACCCGTAAAATAATTGATCTCTGACCTCAGCAGGGATCCCTAATTATGCCATTGGAAAAACAGTAGAAATTGTGCTCTCCAAAATCAACCACCGGGCACAGGCCTTGTAATTTAGCCCTGATGTCTTGCCATCCAAGATTGGCATCGGTCCAATACCACAGTGCACAACAAGGAGGAGAGAACCCGGGAAACTGATGACAAACACAGACAAGGGAAAAAAATTCTGTTAGCTATGGAACTGCGTTTGAAAACTGAACAATTAAATGTCATTGCAAAAACCTATGACGACGAACAAGCACAAACCCTTCAACAAAATCGTCTTCGACATGAACAAATCGCTTTCTACAGGAACAACTCAATTTGGCCTAAACCAAATACGATGATATCCACGCAAAATTAGATAAATCTCACGAGTTATCCACAAACAGGAGCGTTCAACTTGATAACTTGCATGCAGTTTTGTTCAACGTTACTCAAAGTAACACTGTTCTACTCCAAATGCTGCAGACGAAAGACATTATTTTTAATGAACACAATGACCAAGTTGGATGACAAATCAGCAGAACTCATTGAAGTCGCTGACCAAATGAATTATGAGAGCTCATGTGATGAAGATGGAAATATTGATTTCTAAGCAAAATGAGGAAATCTCATCACTGAATCTCTGGCTCCATACACAAGACCTCTATCTGCAAACAAAGACAGATAAGTTTGAGACTGAAAGGAGCAAATTCGACACTCACATGTCCAAAATCGGTACTCTAAGCACTCAAGTGAACTCTGCAATGCAGCAGAATACCACCCTTAGGTACAATCTGGTGGAATTCCAGAACAGTCATGTGCTATAGCGTGACTACCCAACCAAGCAACTGGAGTACGGTACTCAAAGGAGTCTGACAATAGGTTTCAGACTTTGCCTCTCTCATGTGTCCCTCAGTCTTCTCCTCTTGGCCTTTCGGCACTGAGTAATATGGCGGCACTGAGTAATATGGCGCCTCTTCGCCAACAAAGCCAAAGCTTGGCTTCTCCTCTTGCTCTTTTGGCCCCAATTTCCCAACAGGATGAAGCCAACCCTCTCCGCCCTCTTGGTGTGGAACACCTTGACAAATTCAATAATTTTCCCACCTTTGACCCCTTTCCAGGACAGCCAAACGATACTGAACGTTCCTAGCTTACATAGAGGACTCATTGGCTGGCTACCCGAACGCTACGGGTTCTGACAGTGCTTACCTGTTGAAGTGCACGTCGAATAGACACGTGACGAGGTTAATTCATCTACAACAGCAACACGGTCTTAACGACTACACTAAACTTGCCACAGCTTTGAAATTAGAATTCAGTGGTTCTGCGACTCACAAACACGATAGCTCATTGGCTAACACTGTCAAACAAGCTCAGAATGACCACCCACAAGCTTACAATCATAAACTTTGTTCAGCTTACTTTGCCTTCTCACTGAAACAGGAATGGAAGAGCTGTTACCATTCAAACAAATGTTTCTGTCAAACATGTATCCCACCTCTGCTCTGGCAGCTCCGGACAGGCGGGAGACTCTGGCAGCTCCGGACAGGCGGGAGCACCTGGAAGGAGGAGACTGAGAGACAGCCTGGTGTGTGGGGCTGCCACCGGAGGCCTGGTGAGTAGTGGAGGCACCGGATACACAGGGCTGTGGAGGCGCACTGGCGGTCTCGAGTAGAGCTGGCCCCACCCGTTCTGGCTCAGGTCTGCTTCCTGACTCTGCCACACTCCCCATGTGCCCCCCCGGGGGGCTGCCTCTTGGGCCTCTCGGAACCATACCAGGCCAAACACAGAAATAGCAAATCATAGAAAAACTAACATAGACAACCCACCCAACTCACGTCCTGGCCATACTACAACAAAGACATAACAAAATAACTATGGTCAGAACGTGACAGTACCCCCCCCCCATAGGTGTGGAAAATCTGAACTTATAGGGGAGGGTCTGGGTGGGTTTCCGTCCGGTGGCGGCTCTGGCGCAGGACATGGACCCCACTCCACCATAGTCCTTGTCCGCCTCTTAGCCCGCCTCCGTGGCATCTTTAGAGCTTTAGACTCTGGCAGCTCAGGACAGATGGGTGACTTTGGCAGCTCAGGACAGACGGGAGACTCTGGCAGCTCAGGACAGACGGGCGAATCTGGCAGCTCAGGACAGACGGGCAACTCTGGCAGCTCAGGACAGTCGGGTGACTCTGGTAGCTCAGGACAGACGAGCGACTCTGGCATATCTGGACTGGAGGGAGACTCTGGCAGATCCGGACTGGAGGGAGACTCTGGCAGATCCGGACTGGAGGGAGACTCTGGCAGATCCGGACTGGAGGGAGACTCTGGCAGATCCGGACTGGAGGGAGACTCTGGCAGCGCTGGACAGGCGGGAGCACCTGTTGAAAGGAGACGGAGAGACAGCCTGGTGCGGAGGGCTGCCACCGGAGGGCTGGTGCATGGAGGTGGCACCGGATAGACCGGACCGTGAAGGCGCACTGGAGTTTCTCGAGCACCGAGCCTGCCCAACCCTACCTGGCTGAATGCTCCCCGTAGCCAGGCCAGTGCGGAGAGGTGGAATAGCCCGCACTGGGCTGTGCTGGCGAAAGGGGACACCATGTGTAGGGCTGGTGCCATGTACCCCAGCCCGAGGAGATGCACTGGAGACCAGATGCGCTGAGCCGGCTTCTTGGCACCTGGCTCGATGCCCACTCTAGCCCGGCCGATACGAGGCGCTGCTATGTACCGCACCGGGCTATGCCTGCGCACTGGGGACACCGTGTGCCTCACGGCATAACACGGTGCCTGCCCGGTCCACCTCTCTCCACGGTAAGCACGGGGAGTTGGCTCAGGTCTCCTACCTAACTTAGCCACACTCCCTGTGTGCCTCCCCAATACATTTTTGGGGCTGCCTCTCAGGCTTCCTTGACCGCCGTGCCAACTCCATTCTCCGGTATCCCTCCTCACATTGTTCCAGAGAATCCCAGGCGGGCTCTGGCACTCTCCCTGGGTCGACTGACCCTCTCTCTATTTCGTCCCATGTTGTAACCTTCTCCTTACCACGCTGCTTGGTCCTTTGGTGGTGGGCGATTCTGTAACGGCCGTTTTTGGTGGAAGAAGGTGAGGATCAAGGTGCAGCGTGGAATGTGTCCATATTTATTCAAATGAACACGGAAATAACAGAAATAACAAAGAGAAACGATCGAAAACAGTTCTGGCTGGTGCAGACACACAACAGGAAACAATCACCCACTAAACACAATAGAAAACAGGCTCCCTAAATATGGTTCTCAATCAGGGACAACGATTGACAGCTGCCTCTGATTGAGAACCATACCAGGCCAAACACAGAAATAGCAAATCATAGAAAAACTAACATAGACAACCCACCCAACTCACGCCCTGACCATACTAAAACAAAGACATAACAAAAGAACTAAGGTCAGAACGTGACAATTGGAGCGGCCATCACAAAGCTCTGACCTCAATAGTGTGGAAGCAAGGAGGCCTACAAACATGACTCAGTTACACCAGCTCTGTCAGCAGGAATGGGCCTAAATTCACCCAACTTAATGGATTTTTAATTCCAAATTGGTGAAGTGAAGTGTTTGAAAAATGCAAAAAATTTAACTGAAAAGTGGTCAGTGTATATGTATTTACCCCATTTGCTTTGAAGCCCCGAAATAAGATCTAGTGCAACCAATTACCTACAGAAGTCACATAATTAGTTAAATAAAGTCCACCTGTGTGCAATCTAAGTGTCACATGATCTCAGTATATATACACCTGTTCTGAAAGAGCCCCAGAGTCTGCAACACCACAAAGCAAGGGGCACCACCAAGCAAGTGGCACCATGAAGACCAAGGAGCTCTCCAAACAGGTCAGGGACAAAGTTGTGGAGAAGTACAGATCAGGGTTGAGTTATAAAAAATATCAGAAACTTTGAACATTCCACGGAGCACCATTAAATCCATTATTAAGAAATGGAAAGAATATCGCACCACAACGAACCTGCCAAGAGAAGGCTGCCCACCAAAACGCATGGACCAGGCAAGGAGGGCATTAATCAGAGAAGCAACAAAGAAACCAAAAAGAAAGCCCTGAAGGAGCTGCAAAGCTCAGCAGTGGAGATTGGAGTATCTGTCCATAGGACCACTTTAAGCTGTACACTCCACAGAGCTGGGCTTTACGGAAGAGTGGCCAGAAAAATGAGCATTGCTTAAGGAAAAAAATGTGCAAACACATTTGGTGTTCGCCAAAAGGCATGTGGGAAACTCCCCAAACATATGGAAGAAGGTACTCTACATTTACATTTACATTTAAGTCATTTAGCAGACGCTCTTATCCAGAGCGACTTACAAATTGGTGAATTCACCTTCTGACATCAGTGGAACAGCCACTTTACAATAGTGCATCTAAATCATTTAAGGGGGGTTGAGAAGGATTGCTTTATCCTATCCTAGGTATTCCTTGAACAGGTGGGGTTTCAGGTGTCTCCGGAAGGTGGTGATTGACTCCGCTGTCCTGGCGTCGTGAGGGAGTTTGTTCCACCATTGGGGGGCCAGAGCAGCGTAACAGTTTTGACTGGGCTGAGCGGGAACTATACTTCCTCAGTGGTAGGGAGGCGAGCAGGCCAGAGGTGGATGAACGCAGTGCCCTTGTTTGGGTGTAGGGCCTGATCAGAGCCTGGAACTGCGGTGCCGTTCCCCTCACAGCTCCGTAGGCAAGCACCATGGTCTTGTAGCGGATGCGGCTTCAACTGGAAGCCAGTGGAAGCGGAGGTTCTCAATCGGGGTGACGTGAAGAACTTGGGAAGGTTGAACACCAGACGGGCTGCGGCGTTCTGGATGAGTTGTAGGGGTTTAATGGCACAGGCAGGGAGCCCAGCCAACAGCGAGTTGCAGTAATCCAGACGGGAGATGACAAGTGCCTGGATTAGGACCTGCGCCGCTTCCTGTGTGAGGCAGGGTCACAAAGCTCTGACCGGATGTTGTAGAGCATGAACCTACAAACAGGCCACCGCCTTGATGTTAGTTGAGAACGACAGGGTGTTGTCCAGGATCACGCCAAGGTTCTTAGCGCTCTGGGAGGAGGACACAATGGAGTTGTCAACCGTGATGGCGAGATCATGGAACGGGCAGTCCTTCCCCGGGAGGAAGAGCAGCTCCGTCTTGCCGAGGTTCAGCTTGAGGTGGTGATCCGTCATCCACACTGATATGTCTGCCAGGCATGCAGAGATGCGATTCGCCACCTGGTCATCAGAAGGGGGAAAGGAGAAGATTAATTGTGTGTACACAAGGGGCGTCTGCATAGCAATGATAGGAGAGACCATGTGAGGTTATGACAGAGCCAAGTGACTTGGTGTATAGCGAGAATAGGAGAGGGCCTAGAACAGAGCCCTGGGGGACACCAGTGGTGAGAGCGCGTGGCGAGGAGACAGATTCTCGCCACGCCACCTGGTAGGAGCGACCTGTCAGGTAGGACGCAATCCAAGCGTGGGCCGCACCGGAGATGCCCACTCGGAGAGGGTGGAGAGGAGGATCTGATGGTTCACAGTGTCGAAGGCAGCCGATAGGTCTAGAAGGATGAGAGCAGAGGAGAGAGAGTTAGCTTTAGCAGTGCGGAGCGCCTCCGTGACACAGAGAAGAGCAGTCTCAGTTGAATGACTAGTCTTGAAACCTGACTGATTTGGATCAAGAAGGTCATTCTGAGAGAGATAGCGGGAGAGCTGGCCAAGGACGGCACGTTCAAGAGTTTTGGAGAGGAAAGAAAGAAGGGATACTGGTCTGTAGTTGTTGACATCGGATAAGAGTAAAGATAAGAGTAAAATGTAGCTTTTTGTTCATCAAGGAAAACTGTTCATCAAGGAAAACTCTATATCTGGCGCAAACTTAACACCTCTCATCACCCCGAGAACAGCATCCCCACAGTGAAGCATGGTAGTGGCATCATCATGGGATGTTTTTCCATCGGCAGGGACTGGGAAACTGGTCAGAATTGAAGGAATGATGGATGCCACTAAATACAGGGAAATTCTTGAGGGAAACCTCTTTCAGTCTTCCAGAGATTTGAGACTTGGATGGGGGTTCACCTTCCAGCAGGAAAATGACCCTAAGCATACTGCTAAAGCAACACTCAAGTGGTTTAAGGGAAAACATTTAAATGTCTTGTAATGGCCTAGTCAAAGCCCGGACCTCAATCCAATTGAGAATCTGTGATATGACTTAAAGATTGCTGTACACCAGCGGAACCCATCCAACTTGAAGGAGCTGGAACAGTTTTGCTAAAAAATCCCAGTGGTTAGATGTGCCAAGCTTATAGAGACATACCCCCAAGAGACTTGCAGCTGTAATTGCTGCAAAAAGGTGGCTCAACGTATTGACTTTGGGGGGATGAATAGTTATGCACTCTCAAGTTTTCTGTTTTTGTCTTATTTCTTGTTTGTTTCACAATAAAAAATATTTTGCATCTTCGAAGTGTACAGTAGGCATGTTGTGTAAATTATACAACCCCCCCCCCAAAAAATATACTTTAAATCCAAGTTCAAAGGCAGCAAAATAGGAAAAATACCAAGGGGGTTGAATACTTTCGCAAGCCACTGCAGCATATTCATATCTAAACATTCCAAAACGTTGCATCCTGTTGACCATTCCCCTGGTTTTGTAGAAGATGGTTGAATTTGCTTGTTTGCTCTTACTCTTACTCAAACTCACCTTTTGATTTAGATTGACTATGGAACTGCTTTTGCAGGACATATTGCCAGACAGATATCAATTCATTCCTATGTTAGATTGTGCACACTTAGATTTTCAAAAAATAATTAAGATTGTATTCTAACTAGCTTGTAGTGTATAGATATTCATTCTAAATTAATTCATCACTCTATCCAGAACCACATTCTATTTATAACGTAATTACCCAATCTCTTTAAATACAATTAACATTAATTTAGAGTATCTGCAGTGAATGTTAATTGGTTTAAAGTGATTAATTGTATAATTTATTTCAACAACTGTTTTCTTCATATTCAAAAAGCAATAGACTAATTAATCAAGTGGTTTGTGTCCTCTCTTCATACAATATACTTTGAGAAAAGCTAACTTATTTTTTTGCCTCAAAGATACATTGTTTGACAATGCACTGGGAGAAAATGCTGTGAGAGTGATATTAATTGAATTTTCTTTCAGGGGCAAAGAAAACAAAGCATTTAATTTGTTAAGATAAGTTTTGCTATGGAAAAAAAAATAAACATGCAATTATTTCAATTACTGAATATTTAACTTAGCATCAGCAATCACCTCGTTTCTTCAATCATTTGAATTGGTGTTTATTATTGAGCAAACTAATCAGAGTGGAATAAAACCCAATTGATTAAATGGAAACTATAATCTCAATGTCCTGTTGCGAAGAAGCTGAGCTGTATGCATAGTCTTCAATCTAACTAGAAAAGTGGGGAAAAGTAATTGAGGCTCAGCACACGCATATCATTAGGAGATGTGCAATGTTGTTTTATGTTGATTTGTGAATATTTAATGTTTCCCTATTTGTTTGAGTATTGTGCTATGCATGTGGAGTGTCTGTGTGTGTCTTAAAGCTCCCCTGGATTCAGTCTTAATGGATCCGATTTATTCCTTCTCTTCCAATATTCAAATCACCCCTGATTTGCCATAAAATATGAGGGAAAAGAGAATAGAGAATGTGGCAGATGGAGTTTTAGTGTGAAAAATAAATAGTCGTGAGGTGCAGAGTGATGCTTGATGCTTTTATAAGTTAACAAATATTTAATGCATCCTACTGAGGAGAGAGACCATACATAATGCATGTCTCATAACTAGTTTGTTGAGCTGTTTGGATTGTTGTTAGAAATACAGCATTTGTTCCTCTGAGATTTGAGTTGATAAGCCCACTGGTATGGACGGTGTTTGAAAATGTTAAATATGTCACGGTCGAGTCATCAAACATGACATGGGGAGTGTGGAAATGACATATGGTGTGGTTTGTAAAAGATTTCAAACAAAACTTTTTTCATTTTTTTTTTTTTTAAACATATATTTTAAAACATATTGTACAATCTTCCTGCAGTGAAGCGGCTCAACATTTACATAACATTCAGCCATCTAGCAGACACTCCCATCTAGAGCGACCCACAGGAGCAACCAGGGTCAAGTGCTCTCTCCAAGGGCACGAGGGCAGATCCCCCAGCCAGCCGAATCGGGGCCCCGAACCAGTGACCTCTCGGCCAACGGGCCAAACCGCCAGGCCACCAACTGTCCAAGATCCCCCCCAGTTCCCCTCGAGAGTTGACCCTCAACCATCCAAGACCCCCCCCCCCCCCCCTGTATACATGTGTGGCACTGTTTGCTGTGTGTATGTGTGTGTGTGTGTGTGTGTGTGTGTGTGTGTGTGTGTGTGTGTGTGTGTGTGTGTGTGTGTGTGTGCGTGCGTGTGTGTGCGTGCGTGCGTGCGTGTGTGTGTGTGTGTGTCTGTGTGTCTGTGTGTGTCTGTGTGTGTGCACTTGTGCATTTTACAGATGTTAGCATCTGATTTTAGTGTCCAACAATAAGAAAGTTGCGATGACTAGACTTTTTAGCATTGTCTGGAATTCATAGATATTGTTACAAGTGACATGTTATTACAACCGTGCTACAGTAAATTATAATTTTACAATGGCTAAGACCATGTTATTGTAAAGTGTTACCAAAATGACTACCAGTAACCCCTCTCCGCTATGCTAACTCTTTGTTGAATATGCTAAGACACCAGTTTAGACTACAGAAAACAGGAGTCAGTCAGTATACTTACTTTGTTGGTTTAGTTGGCTTAGTCCACTGTGACTGACGTAACTCCTGTCTTGCTGAAGGTTACCCATCAACCCCTTCTTCAAAGCCATGGAATGAGTCTCCCTCTCCATCACTATTCCTTTCTCTCTCTATGAACTTGATCTGCTACTGGTGCGTAAGCCCCAGCATCCCAGCAGAAGACACAAAGACAGAAGGTACTGCTGCATCATAAGAAGGAAGCCTTCTACTTGACATTGACAAACAGCACCTTCGTGTTATTATATGCAAATAGTCCAGGATGAAGACAGGTTCTGTTTGATGTGCAAATTATGATTTTAGGTCACTGCAAGTATGTGTGCTGCTCCTCTATCCCTTTCCTGTTAATTGCCTTCCCTGTGGAGGAGAGAAACTTTATTAGAGGAGAGAGAAACACGAACATAAAGAGTTCAGATACATGGGACTGCTGAAGGACACACTAAGTGCCTCCCACATTAGCTAAGGCTAAATAACATTATAAGCTATGCTTTCAGAAGTGGTGTTACTCACTCAAGACTCTGCAGTGGCAGAGTCTTCCAGTGTGACTGACCCTCAAATAGGGCACTCGTGTGAGAGAGGGAGCAATAGAGCTGCAAAGTGGCAAGGATTAGAAAAAGGGACATAACTTCTCCATGTCAAGGTAATGACTGCTATACAGCAGGGGGGGTTCCCAAACTTTTTCACTCAGGATTCCTTCCAGCATTGGGGAACATGTTCATGACACAAACTGTTCACCCCCTGTTGTTGGCAGACATAACATTTTGCAGGTTTTAAAGCAATTCTACACATTTTGTCATGGGGTGCGGAGAAAATGTTGTCGTTTTACAGCTAATTTTCTTGCATCTCTATACATTTTGCCATGTCTAATGTGTATTCATGTGATATTTGAGTGACTGGTATAAAGAACCTAGCTTCAAAAATGCTAGCTGACATAGGCTAGTTGATCTGGACATTTCTGACACATTATAAATAGCTCTCTAAGGTATGCAATGACTAACATGACAAGAGGAAAACTGATGATGCACTACCCGATTTCAAAATTGCACATTGTGCATTCTACTATTACAACTTTCCCACAGCTTGGGAACCACTGCTCAACAGTAGGATGATCATGGCTGCAATGCTGTGAAAAGCCTTCCCCAATGACTAGAATGATGTATGTGAGAAAAAAGCGAGTTGACGTCACTGTACTTAGGGCAACCACGTTAGGACAGCACCTGAAGCAGATGTGGGAGGTTGCATGGCAATTCACTGTTATTCATTCCTTTAATGTCCTTCTGTTGCTCCGCCCTCAACTTCCGGACTTGTCTCCCTGCTGTTTGTTGCTAATTGGCTATTTGCCAAACTTTTCGGTTTTTACTTTTAATACTTCGTTTTTTTCCTCGCTCAATTTTTTTCATTCAACTTTTTCACCCAGGACGCTTTATCTGGATGTGGTTGTACAGGACCCCCACCAGCCAAAAAAGCTAAGTAGTAACATTAACACTATGCATTCTAATTTCAGTCACTGTACTCATAATATACAGGAGAACTACTTCCTTATGGTGAGGATAGCCGTGTTGCAAGTACAGCTTCAGATGCAATCGTTAGCCAAGTTAAATTTAAGTGTGGGAAAGGATGAAACAGCATCCGGCTGCGGGGACTGTGGGGGGATTTATACTACTATCTGTATTTACTGGTGGCACAGATAGTAGTATAAATCCCACGCACAGTCCTCGCAGCCAGACAATTTTCTCAAGACTTCCGGAAAGAGATGCTGCTGGCATGCTCAACCAGTGTCGCTCATTCAGCTAACAGAGGCCGAGCGTTCTCAGATCTCTCCTCCACCTGTTACGGGGTCTGAGCCACCAAAGACTCGCACCATTAGCTCTGACAAATTGAAAACCCTAGTCATTGGCGACTTCATTACCCGCAATATTGGACTTAAAAAGAATCATCCAGCAATCACACAGTATTTACCAGTGGGCAGAGCTACTGATGTAAAGGCTTATCTGAAGATGGTGCTGGCTAAGGCTAAAACTGAGGAGTGTAGAGAGTATAGGGATATTGTTATCCACGTCGGTAGCAACAATGTTAGGATGAAACAGTCAGAAGTCACCAAGCACAACATAGCTTCAGTGTGTAAATCAGCTAGAAAGATGTGTTTGCATCGAGTAATTGTCTCTGGCCACGTCCCAGTTAGGGGGAGTGATGATCTCTACAGCAGAGTCTCACAACTCAATCGCTGGTTGAAAACTGTTTTCTGCCCCTCCCAAATGATAGAATTTGTAGATAATTGGCCCACTTTCTGGGACTCACCCAAAAACAGACCAAACCTGGCCTGCTGAGGAGTGACGGGTTCCAGCCTAGCTGGAGGGGTGCTCTCATCTTATCTATGAACATAGACAGGGCTCTAACTCCTCTAGCTCCACAGTGAGATAGGGTGTAGGCCAGGCAGCAGGCTGTTAGCCAGCCTGCCAGCTTAGTGGAGTCTGCCACTAGCACAGTCAGTGTAGTCAGCTCAGCTATCCCCATTGAGACCGTGTCTGTGCCTCAATCTCGGTTGAGCAAAACAAAACATGCGGGTGTTAACTTTAGCAATCTCACTAGGATAAAGACCTCCTCTATTCCTGTCAGTATTTAAAGAGATTGTGATATCTCAAATCTCAAAATAAGATTACTTAATGTTAGATCCCTCACTTCCAAGGCAGTTATAGTCAATTAGCTAATCACTGATCATAATCTTGATGTGATTGGCCTGACTGAAACATGGCTCAAGCCTGATGAATTTACAGTGTTAAATGAGGCCTCTCCTCCTGGTTACACTAGTGACCATATCCCCGCGCAGGTGTTGCTAGCATTTAAGACAGCAAATTTCAATTTACAAATTGTCTTTTGAGCTTCTGGTCATGAAATCAAGGCAACCTACTCAATCACTTGTTATAGCTACTGTCTACAGGCCTCCTAGGCCGAGTTCCCTGAATTTCTGTCGGACCTTGTAGTCATGGCAGATAAAATTCTAATTTTTGCTGACTTGTCACAAGAAATTTGCTCCCTGAAAATACCCAAACCCTGAAGCAAGCTTCCAGAAAATTGGAACGGAAATTGTGCACCACCAAACTGGAAATCTTCCAACTAGCTTGGAAAGAGGAGCCATCACTCACTGCTGCTCGAACATCCTATTTTTCCAACCTAATTGAGGAGAATAAGAACAATCCCAAAAATGTATTTTTGATACTTTTGCAAAGCTAAATAAAAAGCAGCATTCAACGAGAGAGGATAGCTTTCACTTCAGCAGTGATAAATTCATGAAGTTCATCGATGAAAAGATCATGGTCATTAGAAAGCAAATTACGGACTTCAAATATTTTTCCAAACCTCAGTTGTCCTGAGTCTGCACAGAACTGCCAGGAGCTAGGATCAATGGAGACACTCAAGTTTTTTAATCTTGTATCTCTTGACACATTCATGAAAATAGTCATGGCCTACTTCCTGTGTTTGGCCCTCCTATGTTGAACATAATAAATGACTCCTTATCCACCGGATGTGTACCAAACTCACTAAAAGTGGCAGTAATAAAGCCTCTCTTGAAAAATTCGAACCTTGACCCGGAAAATGTAAAAAACTATCGACATATATCGAATCTCCCATTCCTCTCAATTTCTTTTGAAAAAGCTGTTGCACAGCAACTCACTGCTTTCCTGAAGACACATAATGTATACAAAATGTTTCAGTCCGGTTTTAGACCCCATCATAGCACTGAGACTGCACTCGTGAAGGTGGTAAACAACCATTTAATGGTGTCAGACCAAGGCTCTGCATCTGTCCTCATGCTCCTAGACCTTAGTGCTGTTTTTGACACCATCGATCACCACATTCTTTTGGAGGGATTAGAAGTTATTGCCTAGTTGGATCTTATCTGCCGGAAAGATATCAGTTTGTTTCTGTGGATGGTTTGTCCTCTGACAAATCAATTGTAAGTTTCGGCATTCCTCAAGGTTTCGTTTTAGGATCACTATTGTTTTTACTATATATTCTACCTCTTGGTGATGTCATTCGGAAACACAATGTCAACTTTCACTGCTTTGTTGATGACACACAGCTGTACATTTTAATGAAATGTGGTGAAGCCCCAATTTTGCCTGCCCTTGAAGACTGTGTTTCAGACATAAGGAAGTCGATGGCGACAAATGTTTTACATTTAAACTCGGACAAAACAGAGGTGCTAGTTCTAGGTCCCAAGAAACAAAGAGATTTGCTGTTGGATCTGAATGAATCTTGATGGTTGTACAGTCGTCTCAAATAAAACTGTGAATGACCTCGGCATTACTTTGGACCCTGATCTCTCTTTGGACGAACATATCAAGACTGTTTCAATGACAACTTTTTTCCATCTTCGTGTCATTGCAAAAATCTGAAACTTTTTGTCCAAAAATGACGCAGAAAAACTCCTCCATGCTTTTGTCAGTTCTAGATTAGACTACTGCAATGCTCTACTCTCAGGCAACCCGGATAAAGCACTAAATAAACTTCCGTTAGCGCAAAACACGGCTGCTAAAATCCTGACTAGAACCAAACAATGTGATCATATTAATACAGTGCTAGCCTCTCTACATTGACTTCCTGTTAAGGCTCGTGTCAGGTTTAGAAGAGTGATGGGCGCAGAGAGCAGAGAATTCAGAAAACCATTTATTCCGGACCAATAACAGCAAACAAAAAGAGGGTAACACCGAACACAGGCGTAAAACACTCCTAAATGTACAACACTGGTACACACGCTGTAAGCGGACATAAATGAAAAAGACACTCCTGAACCAAAAACAGCAAACAAGCCCGCACACACACAGGCGGGCCAACTGAACTTAAATAACCCAACTCAAACCCCCAAACAAGGAACAGGTGAAACCAATTAGACCAACCAAAACGAAAAGAGGAAAAGGGATTGGTGGCAGCTAGTAGACCGGTGGCAGCTAGTAGACCGGTAGAGACGAAGACCGCAGAGTTTCTACTGCTAACCTACAGTGCATAATATGGACTTGCTCCTACCTATCTCTCTGATTTGGTCCTGCCGAATATACCTACACGTACGCTATGGTCACAAGACGCAGGCCTCCTTATTGTCCCTAGAATTTCTAAGCAAATAGATGGAGGCAGGGCTTTCTCCTATAGAGCTCCATTTTTATGGAATAATTTGCCTACCCATGTGAGAGACGCAGACTCCATCTCAACCTTTAAGTCTTTATTGAAGACTCATCTCTTCAGTAGGTCCTATGATTGTGTGTAGTTTGGCCCAGGGGTGCGAAGGTGAACGGCAAGGCACTGGAACGATGAACTGCCCTTGCTATCTCTGCCTGGCCGGCTCCTTTCACTCCACTGAGATTCTCTGCCTCTGACCCTATTACGGGGGATGAGTCACTGGCTTACTAGTGCTCTTCCATGTTGTCCCTAGGAGGGGTGAGTCACTTGAGTGGATTGAGTCACAGACGTGATCTTCCTGTCTGGTTTTGCGCCACCTTGGGCTCCCGTGGTGGATGAGATCTTTGTAGGCTATACTCAGCCTTGTCTCAGGGTAGTACATTGGTGGTCTGTTGATATCCCTCTAGTGGTGTGGGGGCTGTGCTTTGGCAAAGTGGGTGGGGTTATATCCTGCCTGGTTGGCCCTGTCTGCGGGTATCCACCGATCCACCCCAGTCTCAATCTCCAGTATCTATGCTGCAATAGTTTATGTCTTATCTGGTGTCCTGTGTGAGTATGTACCCTCTAATTCTCTCTATCTCCCTCCCCTCCCGGAGGACCTGAGCCCTAGGATCATGCTTCAGGACTAACTGGCCTGATGACTCATGGCTGTCCACAGTCCACCTGGTCATACTGCTGCTCCAGTTTCAACTGTTCTGCCTGCGGCTAGGGAACCCTGACCTGTTCACCAAAGGTGCTACCTTGTCCTGGACGTGCTGTTTTTGACTCTCTCGCTCTCTCTACCGCACCTGCTGTGTCGACCTCTGAATCCTTGGTTATGAAAAGCCAAACGACATTTACTCCTGAGGTACTGACCTGTTGCACCCTCTACAACTACTGTGATTATTATTTGACCCTGCTGATCATCTATGAATGTTTGAAACCTTGAAGAACAATCTGGCCTTAAATAGCCATGTACTCTTATGATCTCGTCCCGACACAGCCAGAAGAGGACTGGCCACCTCTCAGAGCCTGGTTCCTCTTTAGGTTTCTTCCTAGGTTCCTGCCTTTCTTTCTGCCTTTTTTCTAGCCACTGTGCTGCTACATCTGCATTGCTTGCTGTTCTGGGTTTTAGGCTGGGTTTCTGTACAGTAGTAGTTGTTTGTGTCCAAGCCCATAACTTCTCAACCATTGAAACTAACTGAATCTACTGTCAACTGTCACTACAACATAATCTCACTCCATACCCCAAGATGGCAGCATATACTTGCTTGGCTACTCTGAGGCAATTTCCTGTTTGGAGTTCAAAAAAGGAAGGGTGTGGCTAGCCAGTCTATCTTTGTTTCAGGACTCCTGGATACCATGATCATTTGGTTTGCCCCAGCAAACCGTCTGGGGACAGTTGTTTTACTAGAAACAGAGGAAGCCAGTCTCTCTCTCTCTCTCTCTCTCTCTCTCTCTCTCTCTCTCTCTCTCCCTCTCTCTCTCTCTCTCTCTCTCTCTCTCAAATATATTTTTATATTTTAGATTCTTCAAAGTAGCCACCCTTTGCCTTGATGACAACTTTGCACACTTGGCATTCTCTCAACCAGATTTATGAGGAATGCTTTTCCAACAGTCTTGATGAATTTCCCACATATGCTGAGAATTTGTTGGCTGATTTTCCTTCACGCTGCATTCCAACTCATCCCTAATCATCTCAATTGGGTTGAGGTCGGGTGATTGTGGAGGCCAGGTCATTTGATGCAGCACTCTATCCCTCTCCTTGGTTAAATAGCCCTTACACAGCCTGGAGTTTTGGGCCATTGTCCTGTTAAAAAACAAATGATAGTCCCAGCAAGCGCAAACCAGATGGGATTGTGTATCGATGCAGAATGCTGTGGTAGACATGATGGTTAAGTATGCCTTGAAATCTAAATGAATCAGAGAGAGTGTCACCAGCAAAGCACCTCCTCCTCCATGCTTCACGGTGGGAACGACACTTGCGGAGAACATCCGTTTACCTACTCTGCGTCTTACAAAGACACGGCGATTGGAACCAAAATTCTCAAATTTGGACTCATCAGACCAAACGACAAATTCTTACCGGTCTAATGTCCATTGCTCGTGTTTCTTGGACCAAGCAAGTCTCTTCTTCCTATTGGTGTCGTTTAGTAGGTGTTTCTTTGCCTGATTCACACAGTCTCCTAAACAGTTGATGTTGAGATTGGTCTGTTACTTGAACTCTGTGAATCGTTTACTTGGGCTGCAATTTCTTTTCTCACCACCTGGGGGTGGCCCGTCAAAGTCCAGGACCCAATCGCACAGGGCGAGGTTGAGACCCAGGGCCTTAAGCTTAATAATAAGCTTGGTGGGTACTATGGTGTTGAATGCTGGGCTGTAGTCAATGAACAGCATTCTTACATAGGTATTCCTCTTGTCCAGATGGGATAGGGCAGTGTGCAGTTTGATGGCAATTGCATCATCTGTGGACCTATATGCAAACTGAAGTGGGTCTAAGGTGGCAGGTAGGGTGGAGGTGATATGATCCTTGACTGGTTTCTCAAAGCTGAGGTGATGACTGAGGTGAATGCAACGGGCCGATAGTCATTTAGTTTAGTTACCTTTGCCTTCTTTGGGACAGGAACAATGGTGGCCATCTTGAAGAATGTGTGGACAGCAGACTGCGATAGGGAGTGATTGAACATGTCCGTAAATACACCAGCCAGTTGGTCTGCACATGCTCTGAGGACGCGGCTAGGGATGCAGTCTGGGCCAGCAGCCAAGCGAGGGTTAACACGTTTAAATGTCATACTCACTTTGGCCACAGAGAAGGAGAGGTGGGACCCACAGTCCTTGGTAGTTGGCCGCGTGTGTGGCACATTATTATCCTCAAAGTGGACACAGAAGGTGTTAAACTTGTCTAAATGGGGATCTAGTTAGCTTCAACTTCTGAGTCCGTTGAAGAGTGTAAGCTTGAGCGAAGTGAGTTATAGAATCACTGATCTACAAATGGTATTCTCTAACAAATAATAGGCTTTGTTCAATTAAGATTCATAGAGCTACGCCTCCCCTGACTTAGGCAATTCCCCCACCAAACACTCTCACACAACCAGACATTGATTAATTGATTGGAAACAGTTTGTTAAAGAATATTTCCTAGGATTTTCTGCTTGCATCAAACCTAGTGGATAATGCTGGAAATAGCAGTAAAAGAACCTGAGCCATTCCCCCACTGGGCAAAAACTGGTTGAATCAATGTTGTTTCCACGTCATTTCCACCAAATGTTTTCTTTGTTGCACCAGAATTTTCATCCAAATTCAATGACATGGAGAATATTTTGGGGGGATTTCATGTTGAATTCACGTTAGTTGACAACTCAACCAAATTTAAATCATAACTAGACTGAACTGACATCTGTGCCCGGTGGGCTATGACTCAATTACAGTAATTTTATTGGCCCCATTTTGACAATGCAAAACAAATCCCCTATTGCAATAGACTGGCACTCTATCAAGGGTCCGCATACACTGGGGGGTATGTCTGAATCCAGTGATCTCAGAACTCATGAGTTATAGTTGGGGCGAGGGGCTCTGGCAATGAGCACTTGTTGTTGATCCACAGAAATGTACAATGCTTTGACCTTACTCTTTTTTGAAATCATCTTAAAAATAATCACACTCACCAATAAGTCTATTCTTTGGCCATTGTATGTAACACCCCCCTTCATAGCAGACACCGAACCATGACCTTCCAGTGTTTATCTGTGCGAAACTCAGATCCTTTACATTGGGATCTAATGTTCTCTCATAGTGGTGATAGTTGATCATAATACACACGGGGCTCTTCTCTCTTTGAATTCTGATGATTGATGTGGAGGACATGAGATATGACAGATTTAATGCATATGACGGATTTAATGCTTTTATTTTATTTATTTAATGCTAACTTAATGCATATAGATTGATGTGGATATGAAAACCTAGAAAGTCCAATGAAGCAGTAATAACTACTTTTACTTTTAATATAAGGCCATGGAAGAGGGTTAGAGAGTGTGACCAAGGTCTCCGATATGTTGCGTCATGCTCCTTCTGCTATGTCCGGTGGCCTCAAATGCCTGCTTTATAGCCCCTCTGACTTCACTACTATGAAAATGCCTAGGAGGGACATGTGAGACTAATGAATTCTCCGTAGTCTGCAGTATTCTAGCATCGTGTGCTACCCCCATCCTGGTTTGAAACGCTTCCATTTTCCCCTGCGTACAGCATGTGCTTTTGCCATCGCTGCAGGGGGCTTTTGGGTAATTCTCAGCTCTTGTAGAGTTTGATCTGAAAGCTGGATCGGCAGAGGGCTGCTCCAGGTTTTTCAGCTGTGTCGTTGTACTGTAGCCACTGAGAGAGCTGAGACACTGGGCTTCACATCTAAGAATCATATCTCTGTCGGCCGAATTGATGCATTGTCTGACTGTCTTCACAGAAAAAAAACAGACATGACACTTTTATTACCACACTTTCATTTTGTTGAGATTATCTATGGTTCATCTTTTCTCTGATTGAACTGAGATTAGAGAGAATGTGATGAGTGCGGAGGGAGGACGACGGTCAGGATTGTTGTGAGTGGATGCAAGGAATATCTCTCTGAAATGAAAATCAATGTTTCATGAATGCTGAGTAATCCTAAAGCGTCTGGGGACAGTTGTTTTACTAGGAACAGAGGAAGCCAGTCATCCTCAATCGTTCTCTCTCTCTCTCTCTCTCTCTCTCTCTCTCTCTCTCTCTCTCTCTCTCTCTCTCTCTCTCTCTCTCTCTCTCTCTCTCTCTCTCTCTCTCTCTCTCTCTCTCTCTCTCTCTCTCTCTCTCTCTCTCTCTCTCTCTCTCTCTCTCTCTCTCTCGTTCTCTCTCTCTCTCTCTCTCTCTCTCTCTCTCTCTCTCTCTCTCTCTCTCTCTCTCTCTCTCTCTCGCTCGCTCTCTCAGCATGCTCTCCAACCCCCATAGATAAGCCTTAGTATTGTGTTTTTAAAGCAGATATTTGACTCAAAGATGGCTTGTTTTCTGTGTGTGCGATAGGTGAGTAGTGTAAAATTGGCCAAGGTTGGCTGAAGACAGATAAGAGTTGCAAATGCATTATAATGAAGGGAGTGGTCATGCTCAAGCTGTTCTTTATCTCCTCCTCATTTTGAAATAAAAATTTGTGTTTGGGACAGGACCCAGTGGAATATGATAATACGCTTCCTGCATTAAAGAGGAAGTTGGCGCAAAGGAAGGCATGGCAGAAAATAATAAATATAAATTGTTAAATAATTCAAGGATGATTCAAAGGAGTAGAGGAGCCTGAGAACTCAACAGGGCTAATCTTAGTGCTTGCTGTCAGTACATAATAATAATCTAGCGAAAAAGAATGTCAAGGATATACATGACAGTGCTGCTCTACTCACAGGAGCATTCCAACAAATCCAAACCATCTGAAGATGATTTGTTTATTTGTCCTTTATTGTTGATTAGGACAGCAAGGTCCCAGGTTTTGGAGTCGAAGCAGCCCACGAGGCACAGACATCTGTTCAAAGTCTAATTTTGATTTACATTTGGTTGAGTTGTCATTCAACTCAACACACGTTGTCATTCAACGTGAAAAAAAAAGATCACTATGTCAATGGATTTAGGTTAGGTTGAGGAGTTTTTACAAATTGATTCAACGTCATCACTTTTTTTGTTGTTGAAATTATGTGCGAACAACGTTGATTTATCCAGTGGCAACAGAGCAGACCAGATTTTACTATTTCAATTTCTACTTGATGTTGCTCGCTGAATATACTGCAGGATGTGTTGGTTGTTGTTCTTTTCTTGGTCTTAATGTAAATTACTGCATGGTAACATTTGCGTTTCCGAAGGGAAAGATGGATATATTTAAATGTACTTAAATCATACTTCCTTACTATAGTTGTATATATTTAAGTAGGTCTGTGATAATTACATTTAAGAATATTTAAAACGATCTAAATTGGAACAATTTTAAATACATTTAATTAATTTAACATTTAATTAATTAAAATCTAAATTGGGACACTCTTTTGTACTTAAGTATATTCTTAGTATATTAGATAAAGAGCAAAACAAATATACTTTGAATACACTGCTGCTCCAACCTCCGGGATGCCTAGAAGGCCCTCCCCCGCCCTCCCTTCGGCAAATCTGATCATGACTCCATTTTGCTCCTCCCTTCCTATAGGTAGAAACTCAAACAGGAAGTACCCGTGCTAAGAACTACTCAACACTGGTCTGACCAATTGGAATCCACGCATTCAAGATTGTGTTGATCACGCGGACTGGGACATGTTCCTGGTAGCTGAGTGTCGCAGCGGTCTAAGGCAGTGCATCTTAGTGCAAGAGGCGTCACTACAGTCCCTGGTTTGAATCCAGGCTGTATCACATCCGCCATGATTGGTAATCCCATAGGGTGGCGCAAAATTGGCCCAGCGTTGCCCAGGTTTGGCCGGGGTAGGTGATCTTTGTAAATAAGAATTTTTCTAAACTGATTTGCATAGTTAAATAAAGGTTAAATATCTTCTTTTTTTAAAGCCTCTATGAATAACATTGACGAATACACTGATACAGTGACTGAGTTCATCAGGAAGTGTATAGAATATGTTGTACCTACTGTGACTATTAAAACCTACCCTAACCAGAAACTGTGGATAGAAGGCAGCATTTGCACAAAACTGAAAGCGCGAACCCCGCATTTAACCTTGGCAAGGTGACTAGGAATATGGCCGAATACAAACAGTGTAGTTATTCCCTCTGTTAGGCAATCAAACAGGCAAATCGTCAGTATAGAGACAAAGTGGAGTTGCAATTCAACGCCTCAGACATGAGACGTATGTGGCAGGATATACAGACAATCACGGACTACAAAGGGAAAACCAGACACATCACGGACACCGACGTCTTGCTCCCAGACAAGCTAAACACCGTCTTCGCCCCATTTGAGGATAACACAGTGCCCACTACCAAGGACTGTAGGCTCTCCTTTTCCGTGGCCAACGTGAGTAAGACATTTAAGCGAGTTAACCCTCGTAAGGCTGCAGGCGAGACAGCATCCCTAGCTGTGTCTTCAGAGCATGTGCAGAACAGTTGGCTGGAGTGTTTACGGACATATTCAATCTCTCCCTATCCCAGTCTGCTGTCCCCACATACTTCAAGATGTCCACCAGGAGGTGGGAAATCTGAGGTTTGTAGTTTTTCAAACCATTGCCCATCGAATATATAGTGTCTATGGGGTCATATTGCACTTCCTAAGGCTTCCACTAGATGTCAACAGTCTTTAGAATGTTGTTTGAGGCTTCTACTGTGAAGTGGGGGCTAATGAGAGCTGAATGAGTCAGAGGTCTGCCAGAGTGGCATGAGCTGATTACACGCACTCACGTGAGAGTTAGTGGCGTTCCATCGCATTTCTACAGACAAAGGAATTCTCCGGTTGAAACATCATTGAAGATTTATGATAAAAACATCCTAAAGATTGATTCTATACTTCTTTTGACATGTTTCTATGAACTGTAATATGACTTTTCACTCGTCGTGAGTTTGGATTGTGTACTAAACACGTGAACAAAAAGGAGGTATTTGGACATACATTATGGACTTTATCGAACAAATCACCATTTATTGTGGAACTGGGATTCCTGGGAGTGCATTCTGATGAAGATCATCAAAGGTAAGTGAATATTTATAATGCTATTTCTGACTTCTGTTGACTCCACAACATGGCGGATATCTGTATGGCTGTTTTGTTGTCTGAGCGCTGTACTCAGATTATTGCAGGGTGTGCTTTTTCCGTAAAGTTCTTTTGAAATCTGACATAGCGGTTTCATTAATGAGAAGTGGATCTAAAATTCCATGCATAACAGTTGTATCTTTTATCAATGTTTATTATGAGTATTTCTGTAAATTGATGTGGCTCTCTGCAAAATCACCAGATGTTATGGAACTACTGAACATAACGCGCCAATGTAAACTGAGATTTTTGGATATAAATATGAACTTTATAGAACAAACCATACATGTATTGTGTAACATAAAGTCCTATGAGTGTCATCTGATGAAGATCATCAGAGGTTAGTGATTCATTTTATCTCTATTTCTGCTTTTTGTGACTCCTCTCTTTGGCTGGAAAAATGGCTGTGTTTTTCTGTGACTAGGTACTGACCTAACATAATCATTTGGTGTGCTTTCGCCGTAAAGCCTTTTTGAAATCGGACACTGTGGCTGGATTTACAAAAGGTTTATCTTTAAAATGGTGTAGAATACTTGTATGTCTGAGGAATTTTAATTATGGTATTTCTGTTGTTTTGAATTTGGCGCCCTGCAATTTTACTGGCTTTTGGCGAGGTGGGACGCTACCATCCCATATATCCCAGAGAGGTTTTAAATAACCATCAGTAGCACCTTAGACGGTGCTGCATTATATACAGAGACTTGAAATCACTGGCCCCTTTAATAATGGAACACTAGTTACTTTAATAATGTTCACATACTTTACATTACCCATCTCATATGTATATACTGTATTCTATTCTATTCTATTCTACTGTATCTTAGTCTTTGCCGCTCTGACATTGCTTGTCCAAATATTTATATATTCTTAAGTACATTCCTTTTTTTTTTAGATTTGTGTGTATTGTTGTGAAATGGTTAGATATTACTTGTTAGATGTTACTGCACTGTTGGAGCTAGAAACACAAGCATTTTGCTACACCCGCAATAACATCTGCTAAGCACGTGTATGTGACCAATACAATTTGATTTGATTTGAAGTACATTTTATGTATATTTCTCATACATTTTAAGCACACTAAAATGTTATTTGAATTAGAATTCCTGCATTTTCTTTACAAATAAAGTATATCTATATTGTGTTTCAAGTATACTTTTTGTCACGTTCTGACCTTTATTTCCTTTGTTTTGTCTTTATTTAGTATGGTCAAGGCGTGAGTTGGGTGGGCAGTCTATGTTTGTTTGTTCTATATTTTGGGTATTTCTATGTTTCGGCCTAGTATGGTTCTCAATCAGAGGCAGGTGTCATTAGTTGTCTCTGATTGAGAATCATACTTAGGTAGCCTGGGTTTCACTGTGTGTTTGTGGGTGATTGTTCCTGTCTCTGTGTCTGCACCAGATAGGACGGTTTGGGGTTTTCACATTTCTTGTTTTTGTAAGTTTGTTCATGTGAAGTGATTTTTTAAAACATGAATCAAAATGACCACGCTGCGCTTTGGTCCGCCTCTCCATCAATGGAAGAAATCCCTTACAGAATCACCCACCACAACAGGACCAAGCGGCGTGGTAAACAGCAGCTGCAGCAAAAGCAGCAGCAGGAGAAGGAACAGAGGCAGCAGCAGCAGGAACAGCAACAGCGAGGTCTGGACTACACAACTTGGGAGGAGATAGACAGGTGGGCGGTCGACCCAGGGAGAGTGCCGGAGCCGCCTGGGATTCGATGGAGCAGTGCAAGGAAGGTTACAGGAGAATGAGGTTGGCGAAGCCAGCTCGGCAGTGCAACAGGTACGAGAGGCAGCCCCCAAATTTTTTGGTGGGGGCACACGAGGTGTGGAGCTAAGCCAGGTAGCAGACCTGAGCTCACTCCTCGTGCTTATTATAAGCAGCGCGTTACTGGTCAGGCACCGTGTTATGCGGTTAAGTGCACGGTGTTGCCAGTACGTGTCCATAGCCCGGTGCGCTATAGGGCAGCCCCCCAAGAGTGTCATGCGAGTGCGGGCATCGAGCCAGGGCGTATGGTGCCTGCTCAGCGGGTCTGGTCGCCGGTACGCAGTTTTGGTCCAGGGTATCCTGCGCCGGCTCTGCGTGCTGTGTCTCCGGGGCGCTGGGAGGGTGCAGTGCGTCCTCTGCCTACGCTCCGCTCGTGCCGGGAAAATGTGGGAGTGGAGCCAAATGGAGAGGTGCGCGTAGTAAGCACTAGATCTCCCGTGCTTACCCACAGCCCGGTTCAACCTGTGCCTGCACTCTGGAGGGTCCGGGCTAGAGTGGTTGTCCAGCCTGGGAAAGTGGTGCCAAGGCTGTGCACCAGAGCTCCAGTGCTCCCCCACAGCCCGGTCCTTCAGGTGCCTCCTCCTAACACCAAGCCTCCTGAGGGTCTCCCCAGCCTGGTGGTTCCGGTGGCAGCCCCACCCACCAGGCTGTCTCTCTGTCTCCTCCCTACAGGTGGTCCCGTCTGCCGGAGTCTCCCGCCTGTCCGGCGCTACTGCCGGAGTCTCCCGCCTGTCCGGCGCTGCTGCCGGAGTCTCCCGCCTGGCCGGCGCTGCTGCCGGAGTCTCCCGCCTGTCCGGCGCTGCTGCCGGAGTCTCCCGCCTGCCCGGCGCTGCTGCCGGAGTCTCCCGCCTGCCCGGCGCTGCTGCCGGAGTCTCCCGCCTGCCCGGCGCTGCTGCCGGAGTCTCCCGCCTGCCCAGCGCTACTGCCGGAGTCTCCCGCCTGTCCGGCGCTGCTGCCGGAGTCTCCCGCCTGCCCGGCGCTGCTGCCGGAGTCTCCCGCCTGTCCGGCGCTGCTGCCGGAGTCTGAGGCGCCAGAGTCCCTCAGCCCAGAGGCACCAGAGCGTCCGCCACTCTGTCCTGAGCTGCCCCTCTGTCCCGAGCTGCCCCTCTGTCCGGTGGGGTCATTGAGAAGGGTTGCCATGGTTAGAAAGCCACGGAGGTGGACTATAAGGCGGACTAAGACAACGGTGAAGTGGGGTCCGCATCCCGCGCCAGAGCCGCAACCGCGGACAGACGCCCACCCAGACCCTCCCCTATAGGTCAAGGTTTTGCGGCCGGAGTCCGCACCTTTGGGGGGGGTACTGTCACGTTCTGACCTTTATTTCCTTTGTTTTGTACACAATAAGTTAAAAAATAAGTTGCACAAAATGCACAAAAATTTACAACATTGCACAACAAAAAAAGTTGGGACAATGTAAAATGTCAGCCATGTTCTTCGGCGCCATCTTTATTGTTTCATTATGTGGCATAAACAATCGTTATCATTATCAACTGACTTTGCACTCTTCTAAACAGGAACTGCAAGAAGTATTCATACCCCTTGGATTTCTTCACATTTTATTGTCACAAATGGGGATTGAAATGGATTTAATTATATTTTTTGGTCAACAATCTACGAAAATACTCTAATGTCAAAGTGTGAGATTTTTTAAAAACATTTTCTAAAGATTGATAGAAATTAAATAACTAAAATGTAGTCGTTGCATAAGTATTCAGCTCCCTGAGTCAATACATGTTAGAAACACCTTTGGCAGCGATTACAATGGTGAGTCTTCTTGGGTAAGTCTCTAAGAGCTTTACAGATCTAGATTGTGCAGGAAGGGGTAGCTAATTATTATTTTCATAATCCTTCAAGCTCTGTCAAGATGTCGGCAAGGCTAGACAGCAATTTTAAAATCTTGCCATAGATTTTCAAGCAGATTTGAGTTGAAACTGTAACTTAGCCACTCAGGAACATTCACTGTCTTCTTGGTAAGCACCTCCAGTGTAGATTTGGCCTTGTGTTGTAGGTTATTGTGCTGCTGAAAGGTGAATTCCTCTCCCAATGTCTGGTGTAAAGCAGACTGAAGCAGGTTTTCCGCTAGGATTTTGCCTGTGCTTAGCTCCATCCTGTCTCTTTTTATCCTGAAAACTCCCTAATATTTGTCGATGTCAAGCATACCCATACCGTGATGCAGATACCTTCATGCTTGAAAATAAGGAGGAAGTTAATCAGTGATGTGTTGGATTTTCCCCAATCATAAGGCATTGCATTCAGGTCAAAAAGTCTATTCCTTTGCCATATTTTTTTTGCAGTATTTTTTGTGTGACTTGTTGCATACAATAATATATTTGTATTCTTCTTTTCAACTCTGTTAATTTATTATTGTGGAGTCACTACTAAAAATTTCAAAAATGATATTACATTTACATAAGTATTACTGAGTACTTTGTTGAAGCCTCAAGAGATTACAGCCTCAAGTCTTTTTGGATATGACGCTACAAGCTTGGCACACCTGTATTTGGGGAGTTTCTTCCATTCTTCTCTGCAGATCCTCTCAAGATCTGTCTTGCTGCACAGCTATTGTCAGATTTCTCCAGAGATGTTCGATCGGGTTCAAGTCCAGGGCCACTCAAGGATATTCAGAGACTTGTCCCGAAGCCACTCCTGTGTTGTCTTGGCTTTGTGCTTAGGGTCATTGTCCTGTTGAAAGGTGAACATTCGCTGCAGTCTGTGGTCCTGAGCACTCTGGAGCAGATTTTCATCAAGGATTTCTCTGTACTTTACCATTCATCTTTAACATACATTTCTCTGTACTTTACCATTCGATCCTGACTAGTCTCTCAGTCCCTGTCATTGAAAAATATCCCCACTGCATGATGCTGTCACACCCATGCTTCACCATAGGAATGGTGCCAGGTTTCCTCCAGACGGGACGATAGGCATTCAGGCCAAAGAGCTCAATCTTGTTGAGAATCTGAGAATCTTATTTCTCATGGCCTGAGAGTCCTTTAGGTGCCTTTTGGCAAACTCCAAGCAGGAGTTGTGCCTTTTACTGAGGATAGGCTTCCATCTGGCCACTCTACCATAAAGGCCTGAATGGTGGAGTGCTGCAGAGATGGTTGTCCTTCTGGAAGGTTCTCCCATCTCCACAGAGGAATTATAGAGCTCTGTCAGAGTTACTATAGGGTTCTTGGTCACCTCTCTGACCAAGGCCCTTCTCCCTGATTGCTCAGTTTGGCCCGAGTCGGCCAGCTCTAGGAAAAGTCTTGGTGGTTCCAAACTTCTTCCATTTAAGAATGATGGAGGCCACTGTGTTCTTGGGGACCTTTAATGCTGAAGATTATTTTTTGGTACCCTTCGCCAGATCTGTGCCTCGACACAATCCTGTCTCAGAGCTCTACAGATAATCCCTTTGTTTTTTTCTATAACACGCAGTGTCAACTGTGGGACCTTATATAGACAGGTGTGTGCCTTTCCAAATCATGTCCAATCAATTGAATATACCACAGGTGAACACCAAACAAGTTGAAGAAACATCTCAAGGATGATCAATGTAAATGGGATGCAACTGTGCTCAAAGGGAAGGGGTCTGAATTCTTTCTGAATGCACTGTATACTTGTAGTATACTTGATCACTCACAGAATTTCCCCCCAAAATATAAATTATTTATCTTTAAAATAACTCCAAGTGTATTTTGAATGAAAATACTAAATTACAATTAAAGAGTTTAAAATTGAAGTACAGTTTGAATGAGTGTGTTTAATTGTAATGATAGTGAATATATACTAAGTACACTTAAATGATGAAAAACTTTTAATAAGTGTGTTGAGGTGTGATGATAGCATTTATTGTATATTAAAAGACTGAAAAAAACTATAAATATAAAGTAGACTTTTGATAAGTGTGTTGAAGTGTAAATATTGTATATTTATATTCTAATTAAGATATACCAGAAAAGTACATCTTGTATTTGAAGTATATTATTTAAATGTTTGGTATATTTAAGTATACTTTAGTATACTTGTAATGTATTCAAATGTACAATTTTTTTGCTTGGGTCAGAGCAACATGACCTGGTGTAAATTACAATGTGCTTGAAGTACAGCCCCCTCACACCCACTTTCACATCTATTATTAAGTGTTTTCAGACAATATTAGGTTTATTACCCACTTCCCTGATGACAGCATAGAGAAAATAAATATGATTTCCTCATGTTCAGCCTCTTCCCATTATCATGGCAAAATCTGGAATATGAAGTCCAGTCAATGTGTGTGAGCACCTGCAGTACCTGCTGTGCATTTGTATGCTGTGGCTGCTGTTGTTGTTTGTGTGTGACTGAGCCTCCACTCCCATTGAGGAGGCTGTTGGTGTGAGGCATGCATGCAGGCAGCAGCGTGGTGGGCTGTGTGATTAATAACGGTGCCGTGTAGCAGGGCTGGATAGTGATTAATTGAGCTCAGGACCTCATCTGCAATGTTTTGATGAAAATGAAGAGAGGAAGAAGGGTTGAGCTGGAAGAGAAGGGGGGGATGGGTGGCAAGGCACTCTAATGAAGTTGAAAGCCAACTTGATTGTGTGTGTGTGTGTGTGTGTGTGTGTGTGTGTGTGTGTGTGTGTGTGTGTAGAAGCAACATCAAATCATATTATGACCCATTTTGGCTGCATTCGTCTCCTGTAATACTCTAACATTATTTACAGTAGAAGGTCTATAACCAATTCATTATAGGATCCAAGTTATCTCCCTCCAGACACAATACCACGGTGGATCTTTCAACTATGCTTGGGCCTAGAAATAATTTACCTACAAACTACGCAATCCCTGTTTTTACATTCACCCTATATAGCTTTCTGAAAAGTTTAATTTCCCCTTCCTGGAGGGCATACAGTGTTGTACTATAATATATAATACTAGAATATTGTCAAACAGCTTTTATGAGTCATGTAAAAAGGTTCATCTCTGCAGAGGGAGGTTTTTGGTGAACACAGAGTATAGACTCACCTGGAAGAGAAAAGAAAATGGTATTTTCAGATGAGCTGCATTTATCATTCAGTATGAGAAAGATGTGACTTGTTCTCGTGAAGAAAGTCTCTGAGCCGTGTTTGGCTGATTGCTAATCTGCCCTCATAAACATTGCAATCACCTTTGTCGTTTCCTTCAGTGGTTTATTGGATATTTAAGGGCAGAGAGACGTTAGTGACAAACACCCTGGGGAATATGTGATGACATGGAACAACCCATTAAGCAATGTAAGAGAAAAGTGGCACGCTTATTTTCTGGTATTTTCCATAAACTGACATTCTCACTGTTAATCTCAAAGGTTGTCTAGCAATTAGTGAGTTACTTTAGGTTGGCGATTGACATTAAATAAATTTGAATTATTTTAAAATTATTATTTCATACAGAGAGGATGTGTCTGCAGACACAGCCATATGGATAAGGTTGATAATATTTCCAGGTATTTTCATGTCTGAACATAAACACTCTTAGTCACACTGTAAAATGAGGAATAGGCTTGTGTCATTAGCTTTTTTCCTAAGGCATATTAATATAGAAATGTAAAATAATTAGCTTGAAATAATTTGTCACTTGGAATAACTAGTATAGACTTGAGATATGTACTGTAGATTAGACCGGTACATGATGCCCTGATCAATGCAAAATGTGTGAAATACAGTATTACAGTTTTTGGAAAACCATACCATGTCTTTGCCATCGGCTGATGGAAACTGTAGTTGGAGTTGTCAATTAAAGTCCGCTCACTCTCTCTCCACAGCCTCTCTGGCTCTGAAAAAGGGTCAAATAAGGGCCAGTGTATGATTCCTTCAAGCTCCTTGACTCAGTCAGATAGAGTTTTAAATATCCTTCTCAACCAAACAAATTTCATCAGGGTTCAAAGACTTCTCATCAAAATTGCTTTGCACTGAGGATGACCGGCCCTCTGGAATATTACTCTGGAATATTCTTTGAGAGGCAGAGGATGTGGAGGAGGGCGGGAATAGTCTTGAAATGCAGACTGTACAGAAATCTAAAAATACAGTAAATCATCACTCTAATCGACTTTGAAATACTGACAAACTACCTGGAGAATTAATGAATTACAGGTCAAAATGACTTAAGTTGCTGAGTCAAACCAGTACAATGTGATGCATCAACATTTAATATTTCAATTCCTGTAGAAAAACAGCACAGTGGCAAATGGACATTCATACCAGCATCCACGAAAGCAAGGGTAGCATAACGTCGTAAATATTGGTCTTTAGAGAAGGATGCGAGTAGTAGTCAGTAGTCAGTAGTCATATGTCACAAGAAGCACCTGTTAGTTCAAATCAAATAAAGTTTATTTTGTCACCTGCTCCAAATAAAACAGGTGTAAACCTTACAGTGAAATGCTTACTTACAGGCCATAACCAACATTGCAATTTTTAAGTAAAAAATAGGTATTAGGTGAACAATAGATAAGAAAAGAAATAAAAAACAACAGTATAAAGACAGTGGAAAAAGAACAGTAGAGAGGCTATATACAGTAGTGAGGCTATATACAGTAGAGAGGCTATATACAGTAGTGAGGCTATATACAGTAGTGAGGCTATATACAGTAGAGAGGCTATATACAGTAGAGACTATATACAGTAGTGAGGCTATATACAGTAGAGAGGCTATATACAGTAGAGAGGCTATATACAGTAGAGAGGCTATATACAGTAGAGAGTCTATATACAGTAGAGAGGCTATATACAGTAGAGAGGCTATATACAGTAGAGAGGCGATATACAGTAGAGAGGCTATATACAGTAGAGAGGCTATATACAGTAGAGAGGCGATATACAGTAGAGAGGCGATATACAGTAGAGAGGCGATATACAGTAGAGAGGCGATATACAGTAGAGAGGCGATATACAGTAGCGAGGCGATATACAGTAGCGAGGCTATATACAGTAGCGAGGCTATATACATTAGCGAGGCTATATACATTAGCGAGGCTATATACAGTAGCGAGGCTATATACAGTAGCGAGGCTATATACAGTAGCGAGGCTATATACAGTAGCGAGGCTATATACAGTAGAGAGGCTATATACAGTAGCGAGGCTATATACAGAGTCTATATACAGTAGAGAGGCTATATACAGTAGAGAGGCTATATACATTAGAGAGGCTATATACATATACAGCGAGGCTATATACAGTAGCGAGGCTATATACAGTAGCGAGGCTATATACATTAGAGGCTATATACAGTAGTGATATACAGTAGAGAGGCTATATACAGTAGGCGAGGCTATATACAGTAGCGAGGCTATATACAGTAGCGAGGCTATATACAGTAGCGAGGCTATATACAGTAGAGAGGCTATATACAGTAGTGAGGCTATATACAGTAGAGAGGCTATATACAGTAGAGAGGCGATATACAGTAGAGAGGCGATATACAGTAGAGAGGCGATATACAGTAGAGGCTATATACAGTAGAGAGACTATATACAGTAGAGAGGCTATATACAGTAGTGAGGCTATATACATTAGTGAGGCTATATACATTAGTGAGGCTATATACAGTAGAGCGGCTATATACAGTAGCGAGGCTATATACAGTAGCGAGGCTATATACAGTAGAGAGGCTATATACAGTAGAGAGGCTATATACAGTAGTGAGGCTATATACAGTAGTGAGGCTATATACAGTAGTGAGGCTATATTTGTAACTGTGCTATTTCACAGAAGTTCCAAACCTATATACATTTTACAAATCCCGTATGCTAAACATTGTTTATCTTGTTATTAGTCCCACCCTTCAGCTCCATTCAACCCCTCCCATCTGTCTCTCAACATCATCCCTTTTGGATTTCTATTTGCCATATATTTTTCAACTGTGCTGCGATGCTTCATAAAATAATTGAACCTTCCTATTCTCATAGATTCTACAGATTGTAAATTAAAAATACATTTTTTTTGCTCAAATAATTATTATATTATTGATTGATTGATTGACTATGGCTTTTCAAATCACCCACTATTGCTATCTGTAGCATTAGTTCTAAGGGAATTTTGTAATTCTTCAGCCATTCTTGGACTTGTGACAATACCAAAATAAATGATCTAATGACTCTGCCTCCTCACAGCAGAATCTGCAGAGCTGGGAAGATTGTATCCCCCATATATATAACATTCTATTAGTTGCAAGAATTTTGTATAGTCATTTATATTGAAAAATTCTAAGTTTTGAATCCGGCGTTGTTTTCCGTATCAATTCATAAACCATGTGCCATGGAATGGGTACTTCAAAAATCTCTATTTTGCAATTTATATGAAACAGCTGTCAGTTTTTGGTCCTTAAATGAAATTAGTATGTTTCTATTTATCTCACTTTTCTTTAACCATTTATGTTCTTTAATACATGGTCGACATACAAGTTCCTTACTTTTTCCCCCTTCTACTTGCCTCTTCCATTTTTGTGGTAATGTTGCAAATAATTGGTTGTAATTTTGGGTAGAGCAGACATTTCCATATGTCTGTGTTAGCTGCATGTGTGACATCCATTCTAGTTTGTTGGTGATGTGGACACCAAGGAACCTGCTCCACTACAGCCCCATCAATGACAACGGGGGACGTGCTCGGTCCTCCTTTTCCTGTAGTCCACAATCATCTCCTTAGTCTTGGTTATGTAGAGGGATAGGTTGTTATTCTGGCACCACCCGGCCAGGTCTCTGACCTCCTCCCTATAGGCTATCTTGTTTTTGTCGGTGATCAGGCCTTTCACTGTTGTGTCGTCTGCAAACTTAATGATGGTGTTGGAGTCATGCCTGGCCAAGCAGTCGTGGGTGAACAGTGAGTACAGGAGGGGACTGAGCACACACCCCTGAGGGGCTCCAGTGTTGAGGATCAGCGTGGAAGATGTGTTGCTACCTACCCTCACCACCTGGGGGTGGCCCGTCAGGAAATCCAGGATCCAGTTGCAGAGGGAGGTGTTTAGTCCCAGGATTCTTAGCTTTGCAATGAGCTTTGAGGGTACTATGGTGTTGAACGCTGAGCTGTAGTCAATGAATAGCATTCTCACGTAGGTGTTCCTTTTGTCTAGGTGGGAAAGGGCAGTGTGGACTTCAATAAATCAAATCAAATCAAATTTATTTATATAGCCCTTCATACATCAGCTGATTACTCAAAGTGCTGTACAGAAACCCAGCCTAAAACCCCAAACAGCAAGCAATGCAGGTGTAGAAGCACGGTGGTTAGGAAAAACTCCCTAGAAAGGCCAAAACCTAGGAAGAAACCTAGAGAGGAACCAGGCTATGTAGGGTGGCCAGTCCTCTTCTGGCTGTGCCGGGTAGAGATTATAACAGAACATGGCCAAGATGTTCAAATGTTCATAAATGACCAGCATGGTCGAATAATAATAAGGCAGAACAGTTGAAACTGGAGCAGCAGCACGGCCAGGTGGACTGGGGACAGCAAGGAGTCATCATGTCAGGTAGTCCTGGGGCATGGTCCTAGGGCTCAGGTCCTCAGAGAGAGAGAAAGAATAGAGATTGCATCAACCGTGGATCTGTTTGGGCAGTATGCAAATTGGATTGGGTCTATGGTTTCTGGGATAATAAATGATAAATGATGTGAGCCATGACCAGTTTTCAAAGTACTTCATGGCTATGGACGTGAGTGCTACGGGTCTGTAATCATTTAGGCAGGTTGCCTTAGTGTTCTTGGGCACAGGGACTATTGTGGTCTGCTTGAAACATGTTGGTATTACAGGCTCAATCAGGGACATGTTGAAAATGTCAGTGAAGACACCTGCCAGTTGGTCAGCACATGCCCGGAGCACACGTCCTGGTAATCAGTCTGGCCCTGCGGCCTTGTGTAATGTTGACCTGTTTAAAGGTCATTCTCACGTCGGCTACGGAGAGCGTGATCACACAGTTGTGCGGAACAGCTGATGCTCTCATGCATGCCTCTGTGTTGCTTGCCTCGATGCGAGCATAGAAGTGATTCAGCTCGTCTGGTAGGCTCGTGTCACTAGGCAGCTTGTGCCTGTGCTTCCCTTTGTAGTCTGTAGTAGTTTGCAAGCCCTGACACATAAGATGAGCATCGGAGCCGGTGTAGTACGATTCAATCTTACCCCTAAATTGGCACTTTGCCTGTTTGATGATTTGTTGGAGGCCATAGCAGGATCTCTTATAAGGTTCTGGGTTAGAGTCCCGCACCTTGAAAGCGGCAGCTCTACCCTTTAGCTCAGTGTGGATGTTGCCTGTGATTCATGGCTTCTGGTTGGGGTATGTACATATGGTCACTGTGGGGACGATGTCGTTGATGCACTTATTGATAAAGCCAGTGCCTGTTAATATTAATGATACACCTGACGAGTCTTGGGCCCTTTTCATTGTGAATATTATTACTTTGGGGAAAGGAAAAGGCTGAGTTTGACGACCGTCAGCAGAAGGGTTTCTTATCTAAGACCACAATCAAACAGGCTGGTTGTAAATATGATGTCATGGTAAGGAAAATAATAACTATTTATTTTTTGGGGTGTAGTTTAATTTCTACTCATAATTGAGACGATTGTATACAACAGGGTTCTTTATACCACTGCTGTTTGGTTGTTCTTTGTAGTGATACAACTGCAATATAGAGGGAGTAAGAGGGATAGAAGGAGAAGGGGATGAATTTGGCTTCTTCTCTGCCTCTGTATCTCAGGCAAGTGGCCCTTAAACCCCCTAAAATGGATCCAATTATGGGGAGGGCTTTTGGTGGCGCTTGTGGAAGTCGATGTAATTGTGTAACCCTAATTTTCCTGTCTGGAGCTGCGACTCCTCTGACAGAGGCCTGTCATCTCCTCTAATCCTTTCTCAGGCATGATGGTGAAATGAGATCTCGTCTTAAAGTAAAATTACAAACGGACACCCAGAAAACACAATCATCTTACCTAGAAATCCCTTAGAATGGGTATTTCGGCTTCTATATCTATTCCAATGATGCAAGTAGAAGGCTGTGTGGTTTTCATTCACTGTAAATGTTTTCAGATGAAAGGACACTGTTGAAAATGCTTCGTCACTCAATGTGTGTCTGTCTGTGTGTTGAGTGTGTTTGATTACAGGTCAATGCGTGGCTTAGCACATCTCTAAAGCCTGATACTGTGGTCGGTGATGGTGGAGCGACGGGGGAGGTGTGTGCATTTTCTGGAAGAACTGTTGAAACAATGAAAGATGAATAGAAAGAAAGAACCGCAGGCGGCTTGTAGAGTAGCATGATTGGCTCGATGCACCTGTTGTGAAGCCGCCCATCCGTGACTGGTTCCTAGACATCACATGCTATTGTCCTCTGGCACCGGAGCCTAATGGCTCGTAAATGTTTTAGTGCTGTGCATGACAGTGCAATGACATCTGGCCATTTCTGTATCTGCCTCTCTTCTATTGCCAGTCCCCGAAGAGGACTTCCCGTGATGTCGGAACGCTGCCTGTCGTCCCTTAAAGTTTATTAAGGATGGTGAATAGTAAACACAAGCCACGCTGGTAGGACAAACTATGTACAGTATGGAGATGCTGTCTGTGTGATTAGAACTGTAGATCTAACAACAAACATACCGGCTGTGTTATTTAGAGATTATAGACATCATCATGAAGTGAAACCTGCCTTATCAGGAACATCAACTCATTTATCTTAAGATAAGGATGCCCGTTGTGTAGTTTGTTATTAAACTTATTTTCTGATAGCCAATAACAGTTCTACATGTGGGGAAATGTAAAACAGATTAAGGGGGAAAGACTTCGAAATTACTGCAGATCGTAGCAAATCTCCTCCCTTTGATTGTGGCAGCCATCAAAGGGATCCATCCAGTCTCCGAAAGTGAGACTCCCAGCTGCCTGTGATGCATTTCATATTCCTTAAGAGAAGAGCGGCAGACAGCATCTCGTCTCTCCTCTCTCAATAATCCCTATCAGAAACACTGTCGCAGCCTCAGATCAGCCAGACGAGTCACTGGCCTCTCTCACTCATGTACAATGTCGAGAGGACCAATACCATTTTGAAAATATGGTACGTATAAAGATCAAGAATTTAGTGGACTGGAGGAAATGGAGGAATATAATTCATGCAGCTGTGGCTCATTTTATCCAATAAGGTAGTGCTGGCTAAAATTGTCTGACATAATGCATTTTTTTATTTGACATTTACATCTACATTTACTCTCTTCTCCACACTAATAGCTTGTATAATTTTGACTGTAATTTAGATAGAGGGTGATATAACTCTCGCCTAGATAAACCATCTGTAGCAACAATGTGGCCTTCCTGTGCAAACCTGAGGAGTACAAGTTCTGTGAGGAGGACCTTGAAGATATGTAGTGTGGTGGAATTCATCTTCCTTCACCAAGTGTAGCCTCTTATGTCAATCTTAATTTGGGCGACTTACAGCCACCTCTGCCAATCAGTGGAATTTTAATGAGAAAAGGGGTAACTCGCCACCGTAGTGTGACAGTCTAAATTGTCGTTTACCACCGTGAAGTTCAACATAAACAATGTTGTCTCTCCCTCTGCAACCACTCCGCACATCGACCCGACTTCTATTTGTGAGATTTATTCAAATGATCTCACACCATCATTCCAGGAAATCGGTCACGGCCCGTTGGTAATCATACATGTAGACAGTAATTGCTTGTTTATGCCATAATGGGGATGAGTCGACTGAGTCAAGACACACTTCATCCGGATGCTGAGCAATGGAACTCCAACCCACAGTGGTAAGGGATGGTAAGGGATGGGATGGGAAGGGATGGGTGGACTGTTTCCTTAGTATGATGATGACGGCTGAATCTAGTTGCTGTGGTTTGAATCTCAACCCTCCCCTTTGTCTGTTGAATTTTCTTGGGCTTCATTATATTGTGGATGTTTCCTATATTAAGCCATTATCTCTGACAGGAAATCTATTCCAGCCTAATGTTGGTTCCCAAGAGATCACAGGGTTTTGGCAAAGTATAAATGCCCACTATCTGAAGTTACAGTCATGTATCCCCTACCTTGCAGTTAACAGGGCCCAAAGCTTACAAGACAGCACTAACAAGGCAGAACTATGCCTAAACTTTTAAAGCCTCACCGACAAGCTGTCCGAAACCAGTTTATAGCTGACAATTAATAATGTATTTTTATTGAGACTGAAATGAGAAGATTGCTTATTTCCTCTCTTCAACCTCTTTTTGGTATCCTGTAAACTACTGCTTTTATACTCATTGGTGCATTATACATTCTGTTTAGGCTTAATGTTGCCATTATTTCAGAGATTTGTTGCCTGTCTGGTTGGCATTATGGTCCTCTTGTATCTATTTCAATGCTGTTGTATTGTCATAAAATATACAATGAGATTCTTATCACTAATGTATGACATTGTCTTTTTTCAGCCTTCGAGCTGATTCTATGTGTAATATGAAGCATTAAGGTTGTTATTAGACTTGTTTAATGGAGATCTTTCCTCCTTAGAGCCTCTTTGCAGCGAATGGGCTGCAGAGGCCAATATCATGTCTGGCTATTAAAACCAGCCTAATATTGCAGGACTTCATGTTAGCTTGTTTGTGTTTTCCTGCTCTCCTCTGTACTTTGTCTCTCCCTGTGGGCTAACTAACTCCCAGAGCTGAGGTGGCAGTGTAACTTAGTGCTGAGCGTCGTGCTGCTGCAGAGTCCATCGTGTTTAATTAGCTCCTGATTAAGAAAGGGCCCGGCTCTAATGATGTGAGTCATGTGAGAGGGAGAGAGACAGAGAGTCGGACTGCACTGCAGTAGAGTAGTGCTGACCAGGTGAAGTAGTGTTGACTCAGTCACTCTATCTTCCACTGCACTGTCCAGCACTGTCCATTCTCTATACTGAAGTGAGGTGAAGACTCCCACCTGTCTAGGTCTCTGGGCGTCTTGTCTCTCCCAGAGCACAAGTGACAGGTGTCTGCCAATAATGACTAAATCACTCGATAAAAGAGAATAAATAAATGAAAATGAAATTACCCCCTATGCTCAAGGCGGCATTCATGCGATATTGGGAGCATGCGAGTGGGAATTTGTCGTTCAGGAGACATTGATTAATTTTGCCACACACAATTAGCCCATCAAATCGAGTGTGTCCTCCTCTCCTGTGGAAAGGTGATGTCAGCATTGTAAGAAGCATTAGTGTTCCTTGTATTTTCTCTCGGAGATCAGCAGAGTTGGAGAGCTGGCTGTGACCGTGGCACTTTCTCTGACTGGCTGTTTTTAGATGAATAGTCCCACATCCTCAGGCCTTGCGGAGGGTAAACAAGGGCTAACTGGACCTCTTCGGCCTTGTGTCAATACTGATTCTCATCACTATTTGCATGCTCAGGGTCTTTGGTCTGCCTGTTCCGTTTGTCACCTCTGTGATTGAGAAAAGAAATGACAGTGAACCAAATGAAGAGAGGACTAGGTGGTGAGATGGTAGTGGGGCTTTCCTTTTAAGTGGGGCTTTGAAGTGGGGCTTTCCTTTTAAGAAAGCAAACTGACTGAAAGCAAATAATGATCTTCTCTTCATTAGTAAAAGTATGCATTAAACTATTCTCTAAATGATGTTATCATTGTGTTTGTTTTGATTAGCTTGGGGATCCCTAACTGTGGGACTGTGAATGAAAGACATCTTGTCCATGGAGACTTGGACCAACACAGTCAGAATTTAGGCTTTTGATGGTGATTAGTGTAGTGATTCACTTCTCTGGTCCCTGTTGTCTATTTCTTAATGCAATCGTAAAGTGAATATAAATCTCTCAGGGTGCTGATATAAAAGTCCCTTTAGGCAGTTTGAGAGGTTGCTTTGATTGTGTATCACTAGGCATTAATGTTCCCTCTGTCTCTCTCCCAAAATGCACCGTAAATGTATTGGGGTGAAGGAGGAGCCACCACTATCGATCATATTTAACTATGGTAGCCATTTTCTTTTGAAGGTGTCTTTTTTTCATCGGGTTGGTCTGGGCTGTCCTGAAAGAACAAATCCGCATCAGGGGAAACAGTGCCACTGTTCACCCCAGTGCCTTTGTTATTGTTATTGTTTTCTTGGTGAAAACAAAGGGGAGGAGCATTTGGCATCTTGGTGAAAACATTTGCGGCACATATTCTGCTGTCCTATCGAGCGTGCGGTGATGTCCAAGGGGGAAAAAATGGTGTTTGTTGTTTGCAGTAGCTTTTTTGTTGTAATAACCCAAATGGACATGGCAGTGTCACCAATTAAGGATTTCAGCTTTCAGGCCCATTCCTACTGCGATACCGTGGCTATTTCCATTACTTTCCAGAACACCCCTACAGTAACATTCTTTCTCTTTTCCTTTACCCTTACTTTTTTTTGGATGTGGTTGTTATGGCAATTGTGAGGGACACAGTCAGTGTGTACAAGTCATAGTCTGAGGAAGCATTTCCATGACAACCGTTTGCTGAGGGTCTTACATGCTGAATACACTGGAGACACACTTGCACGATCGTGCGCATGTTGATTTGGTCCAACCACACCAGAGGCGATCATGAAACGCAGGTTAGAATATCAAAACCAACTGGAAACCAACTAAATTCATTTGGGGGAATGGCGGAATGCATACTGTATGAAACATTCATAGACATTTAGCTAGCTTGCTAATTGCTAGTTCATTTGTCCTGGGAAACCTGAAATGCATACGGTCCTTTTTTTAGTTGGAACTTTGTCAACATTTTTCGAGAATCATACAAAAGTTTGTGTTTCTCTACTACAACTTTTAACACCAGAAAACCCGGGCATCAAATCATCCTGTTCTCAACCAATGCATTCCAGCAGTCTAATAAATAAATGTCATCTATGCTATTTCAAAAATAATCATTTGGTCTTGTTTATGAAGGTCTTAGGTAATATTATAACATGAAAAACGCATTTTCATTTGTTTATGTTATTGCCAATGTAAAAACGTAAAAAAACACAAAACATCACAATTCAATTGTTATACATCACAAAGGAATTAATTATTATTTCTTAAATGTTAAACAACTAATAAATTGTATATCAAATGACCAGAATAGCATATTTTATATTGGTTTTATTATGTCACTAGTCTGTACTTAGTAGCCTATGGCTATGCTTTCACAAGTGCTGCCATGTGGAACCCATAGAATAGTGGTTATTCTACCCAACAAAGTTATATTTTGAAATAAAGCTGTTATTTTGTTTTTTTTTGTTTGGCAAATGTAGGTGTTTTAGAAACCTTAGAACCTGCTTTATTTGAAAAACAGAAAAACAGCTGAAGATGCCTTGTGTGTGTGTTGGTCTTTCATTCTCATGCCCATTAGAGGCCGCAAACTACCTTTGAATAGCTTTGGATATCTTGCATAGCCTACCGTCCGTGGCTTAATCTACTGTGTAACTCTTGGCTATACCAACTCAAGTCATAATGACAGATGCAACATCTCCTTTATAATACTTAAAATACATTATTTTGTTGAGGTTTTTATTTTACACATAAGCAAATGCATATAATAAACCAACTGGGCACAGGAAAAAGGAGAGCTGTCTACCAATCTGTTTTACACACAGATACAAACTGGGCTTTACTGTATATGTTAAAATATATGGTCACGTTGTGTAATTGTAGTTCCCTTTCATTTATATTTGTTGTGAAGACAGAGCTGGAGAAATGTCCATTCTTATCAACTGAGCCTAACTTGATCACCTAGCTATGTTGTTGGCTTTATAACCAGATAAATGGGGCACTCACCTGAACCCGTAGTTTGAATTATTCCACGATAAAGGCTATTGTGTCTGCCATCTCTCTCAGGGCATCAAGCGTCTCAAATGGAACTAAGTTCTATTTTAGCGCCTGGCTATGCAGACGCCAATTGACACGTATGAGCAGTGTGGATGAAAATGAGTAACATGTACATGTAAATGTATTTTGCTACGCTCGCCCACACAACGTGGTTGGTCTTGCTTGGGTGTTACTCTGAAAGCAGAAGATAACTCAGAAATCTGCACACCTTGTTTCGTCTTGAGAGAGTTGGATTAGGGTCTTCAAGCACTTTTCAACGGTCCCTAAGAACATGTGCTCCAAATCCAGAGCAATGCACAATGTGCAGTCACCTGGCTATTTTTTGTACTGCCTTAGTGAGTGGGCTTGTTCTGTTAGAACTGAATAACCAGACATCAACATTTTAGAATACTCTAGCACAGAATACTGGAGTAAATATATTCTGAGCATTGTGAGAATAATATTCAGACACTATCATGTTGAATGAAAGTGAACTAACTCTAAGTCATCAAACAACTAAATGTGCATCTAAATGTGTGTCCCAACAATGCAGAGCTAAGTTGGTTTCAGGCAGCTAGCTTGCTGAACCTCTGACATTTTCTGTTCTCTTGTGTTTATCCTGTTGAGATCACCATGAATCCGGAGAGAGGATGTCATTCTCTGGTAAATAGAGCGTGATGGTCAATATTGGTCCAAAAAAAGGAGGAAGGAAGGCTCCTTGGGAGAGACATGTTAATAATCCAGATGAATGCAGCTGTCCTCTGCGTGAACTGGCCAAAGTGGGTCATCTGCAAATGTAACGAGGATAATATACCACATGCTCAAATGGACATGGGATTTCCTGGTCAAGCGTGTGAATGAGGGTCTGTGTGGTGAGGGAGCAACAGACACACCATGATTCTCCAGAACAACAGAATGCTGTGGTTAAAGTGGCAGAGCTAAAGCTTTATCAAGCAGATGCTAGCCTGCCTCCACATCACGTGCCTCATGCCCTGAACCTGCTTATTCTCCTCAGTGGATGGTGGATAGGCTCATGGTCCCCCCAAACTAACGGTCAAAACACACCCAGATCTCTGACCACACACATCCTACTCAAAATCCAAATGACTTCTTACCAGCACTAAATGACTGCATACACTTCCAGACTCTTAGAAGACTTCCTCAGTGGGTTAGGTTAAAGAGCGACAGCCCCTAATAAAGCAACTTCCTGTTTTGAAAATGGCTATTTTGGCATCGATATAAGTCAAACATTTATTCTGGTATCAAAATTGACTACAAAGTGTAAACAGGATAATTTTGGTCATAAAGTCAGTCTTGTCCAAAACACTGATTCGAGAGATGATAGGATGAAATGTTGTGTCACGGAATGATGGATACAGTAACAATTTTCCTTGGGTTGGGTTTATTTCAATCCTGCCCACATGCTCACAGCTGGCAGCACCCAAGTAATCATTAATTCGGAGTGCAGCTGCACACGACCTAATCGTAATGCCCATTGTCAATGTAGTTTGACTGAAAACCATAAACCAACTATACATTTGTTGAAATTCATATACAGATATTGAAAGCATTTAATGACAACAGATAAAATGTCACCATTTACATTGTGTAATTTATTGATGGTCCCTAACTATACCCAGAGATAGGCTATCCAAAGTTAAATCAATTTTGCCATGGTCGCACACCAGCTGGCTGAAGCTAATTTGCTAAATTATTTGGCTAATTTGGCCACAGCAAACCACACCCTGAACCAACTCACATTTGAATTCAGTCTACAAGGTGGTCAAATCAGGAAGTGCAGTCGCCCTTTAAAGATTTTAACACCTGGGTTAGTGTGCCCCTCATTCCTCAGTGGAAAGTCTTTGTGTCTTTATTTATACTGTTGTACTTTGCTTATACTGTACGCCAGGGTTTCTTAACCCACGGTTTGGGACCCAAAGTGGGTCCTGAGCATGGGCGAGGTGGATGGTGAGTTATGAGTAAACTATAATCACACACTATTTCTTCTTGATTTGGGTCATTCAAGGACAATACATTTGTCATTTGGGTCTTGTGCTGAAAAAGCCTCTGCCGTTTGCTATGGAATGCATTGCCGCTGCTGTAAATGTACACTCTAGATAATTGTGATACATTTAATGAACTCCCAGAGTTGAGAGGGAATCAAGTAGGCTACTCTCTGTGTTTTATTGTGTTTTATGTGTTTTATTCACAGGACACCTTGGCTCCTTTCCTCAGAGCTGGGCTAAGAGGAACCAGTGATAATTTATGAGTAATCTGCTTATTTATTTATCTACCCCCACAGGAGGAGCAGGAGGCAGGCTATGTCCAGGCATGTACTGTACTGTATCTCTGTATGGTACAAACTAGAGAAGTCCAACTCCTAAATCCTGTTTACTGAGTCCACACTGCCAGGTACTGTAACCTCTTACCACTGCCCTTCAGCCCCTGAGCTCCCCTCTGATTAATCCCAGCAGCACCTGCAAACTTTTTTAATGCTAGCATTACGACACTTGTATCGCTTCCAAAAAGGGTTGAGGAAAATGCAAAAGCTGCACTTCTAATTTCATTTTTTGCGAAGGGAAGAGAACTGTACACTTTGGTATTACGTAAAAGTTACAGGGATTTAAGAAAAATACATATTCTGGTTGTAGAAGGCGCCTGGCATTTGCAGAATGTGTGTCAGAAAGAGTTCAGTAGAGGGAGGTGTAGAAACAGTAGTCAGCTTTGGGCATTGTGCCAGCCAGAAGATAAACGTAGGTTAGGTGTCCAATTCATTTATGATAGTCAAAAGCCAAAACTACGAGCTGAGAATGTTGTCTACAGATCCATTGCCCTAATTAAATATTGCGTTATCTGGTTTACTACATAGCTATTAGATATTAGATAGTCACAATGTCATTTGAAATGTGGATTCCAGTTGCTGGTTATGATCAAAATGTACATATTTCTATTGTGGTGCATTTATACTTAGTCCAGTTCTGTCGCCATGGTATCCTTTCTGAGATTAGCATGCAGTAAATGTGTGAGACCATGGCATTGCTCTAGGGGAAGACTCTCCCTGCTCCCTCACCAGGTTGCTCTCTTCACAAATCATCCCTCTGAGACAGAGGGGGTTGGGGTGCTCTGTGAAGTCACAGGTGAGCGAGCTGGTCCTGAATCCTGGGGTTCATTTTCAAAAGGTTCCAGCTTCTACCCCCAAACCATAAGACTGCTGAAGAATTAATCAAATGCCCCCCCCCCCACACACACACATTTGTTTTTACACTGCTGCTTTATTATCTACTCTGCATGCATAGTCACTTTACCCCTACCTACAGTACACATACAAATTACCTTGACTAACTTGTAGCCCCTTACATTGACTCGGTACCAGTACCCTCTGTATATACAGTAGCCTCATTATTGTTATTTTATTGTGTTACTTTTTATTTTATTTATTACTTTAGTTTATTTAGTAAATATTTTCTTAACTCTATTTCTTGAACTGCATTGTTGGTTAAGGGCTTGTAAGTAAGCATTTCACGGTAAGGTCTACTACACCTGTTGTGTTTGGTGCATGTGACAAATACAATATGATTTGATTTGTTCCCGCATACCTTGTACATGTGAAAGGTGAGTTTCCCTTCTACAATGTACTGTAAAGCACTTTGATAATCTTGGAAAAGAGCTAAATATATCTCCAATCAATTATTATAATGAGTACTACCGATCTCTCTCTCCAATCTACCCTTCTTCACAGAACCAGGAGCCTATAATATAGATTCAGGAGTCAACCGAGGCTTTCCTCACTCCATGGCCAAAAAGCCTTCAGTCTCAAGACAAAACGACAGAACACTTGAGGGATGTGTTCAGATGAACCAGCTCTGTGCCTGCCTTTGTGTTAAACTAGTAAGTAGAGTAAGGGAGTAGCTCTTGGATTCTACTGGAGTTAAGAAAGATCAAGAGTGCAAGCCCTTTTGTTGTTTTCCTGTTAGCTGAATTTCCTCCATTAGATATGAATACATTTCTCATTGCATGCAAGCCAGATGATGAAGGTACATGCTAGAATACAGACAAATTCATTTGCAAGGTGTCTTTGTGAAATTGAATTTTTGCTAACAGAAATGAGCTTTGAGTCTGTCATTGTGCCAGAGAGGTGATGGTGGCAGTCGGGTCTCCAGTCAGACACACACTGTCAAGGCTCTGGGATGATTCCAGGCTGTTTGCATGATATTGGGCAACGTGAGTCATGACACAAGCACCCTTCTGGAACACCCTGAAGTAGCATCACATATGTTACGTATCCCTCCCACCAGAACATACTGTATGGTCTGGCTCAGTCCCAGTCCTGTCTGCCCACAATACTTTAATACATTTCCTTTATTTCCCACCATTTCGATTCGTTTCCATCTGTTGTCACTCAGTGAGGTGCAGCTAGGCGACATCATGACTGACGTTCAAGGTAGGGGACATGGATGGGCAGCCTTGTGAAGTTGAGCAACTGTGCTTATCTGCCAAACATCAATGCCAAACATCTGCCAAACATCATCTGCCAAACATCAAAGTCCCAAGTAAAGGAGAGGGGAAAGGGGATATGTGAGGGGAAAGTGTGAAAACAGCATGTCCAACAAATCACAGAGAGATGTCCTGGTCAGAAGGCAGCGTGTGCCTTTTCAAGTAATTGTGTCCTACATTTCCCCAAAGGCAACAGACACTTATTTTCAGCTTTTGACCTCAGTGAAATGTATTTCTTTATACTGCTGTTCGGTCTCATGACCGGAATGTAACCCTTTTGAAGATTTACAGACGATCACATAGCTATGTCCCGCGAACAAAACAATTACAAGTGTTTCATTGAAGACCCATCAAAGTTAGAGGCAATCCCTTGATGAGTCGGAGGAAGGGTTCAGAAAATCAAGAAATGACAGCGCTTCAACTCTGCAACACTGTCTGTTTGATTTCTTTAGACAATATGAGTAATTCTGCCAATTTCCTCTCTCTCACTGCCGCTTGCAGCAATTACTACAGATGGATCGGCGAGAATAGGCTTATTGGACCTTGGTGTCAGAACGTTGGCCAATCAGATTGGGATAATGAGTAGCCTGTTGTCAGGAGATGAGGTTGTTGTCCTCCCAGGCTGTGTTGTGTTGAAATGTATTCTACTGTATATGAAACATCTGGGCTTCATCATGTGACTGTCACTTCACAAATACTGATGTCACTTGGAAACTGTAGGAACAGTAGGTTTCAACCTCTGCTCGTCCAGGTGATCTGACGTGAATAGGACAGAATGTCCAGTAAATGTGGGTGGGTGTGGGATTCATGTGTGGATTATTTATTTATGTCTATGTGCTAGAAGTCAATCTCACCCCAGATAGCACCTGTCCACCTTGTATCTCAGCCTCCCACATGAATCAAGCACAGGAAGCTTAAATGAGTCATATTTTATACTGTGAAATTGACGGAGCTGAGCAAACTCGAGTCCCTTTATTAGGGCAGAAAGGACCCATTGCTCCTATAATCTGATTTTTCGATCCAATTTCATTTAAAATAAGGTTTGATTAAAAAGATAAATTGATATATTCATATTCTGAATTACCACTCATATCACCCAATAACTGGAAATGGGGAACAGAGATTGGGAAGGGTTGGGTGGTTGGTGTGATTCGGTCTAAAAACTCTAAATAGAATTTGTGCTAACCCGTCACTCCCTGGTGTGGCGTGGTTTGAGCACTGCCATGAGCTGTTAGTGTTGCTCTCCCTCTCGCCATCCATTTGTCTCCACCAGAGGGTGAAGCATGTGGGACAGCATGCATGGGCTCATTTTACTCTGCTTTCATTGGAGCAGGGCCAGCAATAGTCCTCGTGTCCGTCATTTCATTACTTCTCCTAAGCATGTGTATTTACTTAGCAACATTACCTTTCTCAACGTTCTCCTCTCACACTGTGCTGTCTGTGCTATACATCTGCACACGCATCTTGTGTTTGTCTAATAAGATGTGTACTTTGCACTTGTTCTAATTAGCATACTGCAGTAGTCTAACTAATGCAGATTTGGGTTGACATCGGTTGTATAATTTACCATCACAGCTTTTAATAAAACCTCCTCTTCATACTTCATTTTAAATGGGAGAAAGATGCGCTGCTTGGTTATTCACTGATCACCAGCTGCAGGGTCAATTGAATAATTAAGATTTTAATTAAGCACTGGGGTTGGATCGGGAGGATGCAATCGTGGTGCTTCAGACATATCACGAGAAGAAATATGAGGGTTGTAGCAAGAGTAGGATAGAATCAGTAGAATGAAAGAACTGATAAAACAGAATGCTCGCTCTCGTGCACTGAAATCGAAGTTCTAAAGTGGCTTATCCATGTGATCTGTGCTCTATCCTCCAGCTCCATTCCATGGAGTAGTGTGGTTATTTCATCAATCCTTCATTCCCCATATAATACTGCACGGGGCACACTTGAGTCCAGGTCTCGGAGGTATGCAGCATTTCAGCCCATAGGATCCATTTCAGCCCATAGGATCCCCTCAGACTGTTCACCTCATCATTGCCAGCATGTAATACAATACGTTGTATCGACTTGCTGGCCACTGGCTCTCACAGAATAATTGATAGTGTTGCTTTGGCTAAAAGCAATCTAATTCCACTCAATTGTGCGTAAGTAAAAGTTAAATGAAGCAAGCCAACAATGCAATAAGGGAATAATGTAGTCCTCAGTAGAAGACCTGAATATTTTAGTGTACTTGTTTTCAGGGGTGCAACTTTCACTGGGGGTGGGGGGATGGGGACGGGGACGTGGACGGACAGTTTTCTCATTGGAATGTGTTTGCATAAACGAGGCAACGGTGTGTTTTAGGACCATGCGGACATCACCGAGCGGTGTGGTTGGCTATTTGGAGTGTTTATCCGACAAAAAAAAAAAAAACGTAACAAAATACCAAAGTTGCGCCCCTGCTTGTTTTAATGTATCGTGTTTGCTGTGTAGTGTACATGGCCAGTTGTCCAGTGGGATTTCGGAGGGCAGATTGGATGTACCAATAAGGAGAATGGCTTAGTGCAGACCTGTGTTTGGTAATAAATAAACCATCAAACCCAGTCATATATCATCTTGTAAGACACGATCAATGCTGTTTTTTGCAAGGACCTGTCTTTTGAATATTTTATACCCATCAAAGTAGCCAGAAGAGAAAAGTGATGACAGAGTAGAAATCAAAGGAACTGAATACAGGGCTTTCAGAGAAGCAGGTCGGGATTTAGTGTCAGATGTCTGTAGTCAGCCATTGTCTGTGGTAAAGTGTATCACCAGTCATTTAAGAAAGACGAAGTGGATTACTAGTCTTCTAAGCATCCCAGTCTATTCCATGGGGACTGACAACTCTGATATAGAAATACAATCATCTCCACCAACACACGGGCCACGAGATGTCTGGAAACACAATCAAAGCTAGCTATCATGTTTCTAACACTCAACCCAATATTTACTGTAAAGCCTTGTAACTCAGTTACGACCCATAACTCAGTTATAAAGAGTGAGATATAGAGTCAAATGTGAGCACATTGGAGAACTGTACCCCTACAGTATAACATCATTAAATCAGGTAGTAAAGACACAAATGTGGAACGGCATAAAAATTACATGTCACGCCAAATGTATGTCAAATACCTCATCTTATTTTGCTTTACATTTGGGGATTCGAATCCAATCAGAAATAGTCTCTTTCTCAGAAAACTATTATAATGAAGAGCCTCATGTCACTGAGATTGACGTTTGTGTTTATTCCTGATGAGCTATTCTGAATCGAGTATACAGCATTCACAACAGAGCAGTGTGAATGGATGGAGCTTCAGGACCCAATGATATTTACCCAGTATATGGAGACGGGAAAATGGAATGTGGTTTTGCATGCTAACAGCTCATTGTGCCATGCGATCTAATCAAATATAATTTATACAGTGATGGGTTATAATGTGGAAAAAGGCTCTTATATCATATCCCGTCCTGCCTCAGTTGCACAAACACACATCAGCTGCAGCAGAAGCACCTCCTCCTCAGTCTCTGCTTCCTTTGTCTCAGAGACGTTTTTAGAGCATTCCAACTCTATTATGAAGTGCACTCTTTGTAAATGAATACCATTAGTATGCGCTAAAGAATTAAATGACAAGGCAGCGTTTAATCAATTATAATCGCTTCCTCGCTCTCAACTTAACGTCTGCTGCTGCTCCTGACAGCGCCAGCGCGGTGTGCACATACCCCTCTCTCCCTCCGTACACACTCTCTCTCTCTCTCTCTCTCTCTCTCTCTCTCTCTCTCTCTCTCTCTCTCTCCCTCTCCCATCTCTGTCTCTCCCTCTCTCTCATCTGATTTACTGCTCTGTAGACTGTGCTGATACTGAAAATCCCACGATGCATCACCATGCCTGATGAATAGAGCTGGTGTGAAATTACAATTGGGATGTAAAGCCCGTGATATACAGCATATGCATGTACAAAGCTATGTCATTCCCCCACCAGCACTCCACCCCAACCACTTACACGCATATTGCTTACACACAACCTTATCGAATGCAGTTCAATATACTGCTGGGTCATGGCCTTATAACAGAGAGTTGAGTTGGGTCATGGTGCAGCTGCTGTATACAGCATAAAGAGATCACTTCTATATTGCACAACCCCAAGAGATGCACTGAATGACAAATACATGGAAATGAACCACATAGTACTTTTCTTTGAGAGCTATACAGTCAATGCAGACTGCATAGCACAAAGAAAGGAAATGGATTTCTTTATGAATACAAAGAAATCCTCAAAGGTTTAAGCAGTTGGTCCACATTCAGCAAAGTAGCCAATGACCTGGTTCTGTGGGACCTTGACAATGACTTCCTTGCACTGCTTTTGTTAGCCTATTTTAATATTTTTTTTGTCTCTTTTTTTGTGTCTTTTTGCTCAAAGCAATGTTGTTCTGCATATGAAATACTGGCACTACTGTAAACTGACTGGTTTTCTATTGAATCATTCATGTATGCATTCATTATTAATACATTTATTTCAGTTTACATCCGATAATGGATTCATACTGAATATTGTCATGATCTCCACTGACTTAACCAAGGCCTTTTCTACTGCTGCTATTGGTTTTCCACACAAGTGGAACCATGTTCATTACCCATGGAGTCTGACAGCTAATAAGAGATGATCTGAGCATGACCTATACATACAGTGCTGTATGTCAACATATGGCCGTAATGGCTGCTCCCTGTGCAGTTATTACTCTATGGAGGTAATTTGTTGCAACAGTTGTCAGATGTGTTCATAAACACACAGAATCATGCCACCCACCTCAGGCAGAGGATAACAGGCAGATATTATTCACTGTGTCATTCCATTGTTCTTTTCTTACCCCTAAAAACACATGCAACACATCTAATTCTCTCAGCATATTTAATTATTTGCTTATTTTTGCCAGTGAAAAATAAAATAACTATGACACGTACAATCACAAGCCATTTCCTTGGGATTATGCAAGCTTCTCAGCTGCTAAAGGGATTTAAGACACGATAATAAAGATAAGAAGGAACCATTAAGAATTTTTTGTTCCGTTAATTAAGGCAAGAGGATTAGTAACAACGCAGAAACAACATGTAGGGCAACAAACAGGCAGGCTGAGGCTACGATAATGTTTCAGAGCCATTAATAAAACGTGCCTTCATTCTCTGCTGTGATCAAACAAGTTCATCTGGGAGCCAAAAAAACAAAGATTCTCTTTCCAGAAGTGTAAATTAGAATTACAGAATCTCAGAGCAAGTACAGTCAGTGCACAGAATGTGCCCTTGTTACTTCATTAAATATTATTGTCTAACCATTCTCTTTATCCGTTCGGTTGAATGGGCAGGAAAATGGTGTACCATTGTGGCATTCGCTTGATTGCAGGCTTAGGACCCCAGAAAGTGATCTGCTCCATGTTGCAGGGAGAGGCTGGTGATTAGAATATGTATCATTCCACTAAAACTCACTCCTAATCCCACTCGTGTGATGATGCTGGGAGCATGACTTCTGGCTGCTGGAGGAAGCCACGCACATAGCCTTTCAGAGTGTGGGGGCTCTCTCTCCGCTCTGTGCGTCACAGAGATGATGGAATGTGCGCTATAAATACTGTGGATAAATAACGTTCACATTAACAGGCTGGCCAATGATGACTCCTAATCTTCAGCATCAGGACTATGCCAGCACCTCGGGTGTGGGATTGCTGTAAGGCAGCCACACTGAGGGAGAGGGAGAGCTGAATGGTGTGAAACTCACACTTGCATATTATGCTTTCTTCCTGCCAGAGAGGGGCTGGAGCTGGTATTAGAGTATAATACTTTTTAAATGGTTTCCATTTGAAGGGGGTTATTGTATCAGGATGTATAAAGTAAATGGTTGGTGTTTGATGTGTACAATCTGGGGATCAATTTGGAAGGGAGCTATTTCTAATGCAACTGTAATGTGTGCTACTGGAGGTCCATCTATCACCTCTATATTTCTTCTCCATGACAGAGTGTAATTTGAGGGGTTTAGAGCAGCTTGTTCATGTAAACCATTACAATGCTCTTCTAGGGTTACTACTGTGTCGAGGATGTGTGTGATGTCTCTCGTACTGAACTCTGGCCCAATCAGAGGGCAGCCTAACAATGACTACTCCTTCTCCTCATCATTATTGCTCCTTCCTTCTCCTCTTGTCCTCTTGTCCTCACTTGCTACCCTCTCCTTTTCTCCCCCATCTTGAGATGAGAGAGTGGCTTTGACAGCCTCGACCTCAATGTGACCTTCCATCACAAAGCAATGGTGTAGCAACACACACGTAGGGTAATAGTGGTGGCTAACAGGGCTCTGTGTTTTGGTAACCACAGATAGTACTGGATGTTAAAGGGTAAATTATTTACATTTACATTTAAGTCATTTAGCAGACGCTCTTATCCAGAGCGACTTACAAATTGGTGAATTCACCTTCTGACATCCAGTGGAACAGCCACTTTACAATAGTGCATCTAAATCATTAAGGGGGGGGTGGTGGTGAGAAGGATTACTTATCCTATCCTAGGTATTCCTTGAAGAGGTGGGGTTTCAGGTGTCTCCGGAAGGTGGTGATTGACTCCGCTGTCCTGGCGTCGTGAGGAGTTTGTTCCACCATTGGGGGGCCAGAGCAGCGAACAGTTTTGACTGGGCTGAGCGGGAACTGTGCTTCCTCAATGGTAGGGAGGCGAGCAGGCCAGAGGTGGATGAACGCAGTGCCCTTGCTTGGGTGTAGGGCCTGATCAGAGCCTGGAGGTACTGCGGTGCCGTTCCCCTCGCAGCTCCGTAGGCAAGCACCATGGTCTTGTAGCGGATGCGAGCTTCAACTGGAAGCCAGTGGAGAGAGCGGAGGAGCGGGGTGACGTGAGAGAACTTGGGAAGGTTGAACACCAGACGGGCTGCGGCGTTCTGGATGAGTTGTAGGGGTTTAATGGCACAGGCAGGGAGCCCAGCCAACAGCGAGTTGCAGTAATCCAGACGGGAGATGACAAGTGCCTGGATTAGGACCTGCGCCGCTTCCTGTGTGAGGCAGGGTCGTACTCTGCGGATGTTGTAGAGCATGAACCTACAGGAACAGGCCACCGCCATGATGTTGGTTGAGAACGACAGGGTGTTGTCCAGGATCACGCCAAGGTTCTTAGCGCTCTGGGAGGAGGACACAATGGAGTTGTCAACCGTGATGGCGAGATCATGGAACGGGCAGTCCTTCCCCGGGAGGAAGAGCAGCTCCGTCTTGCCGAGGTTCAGCTTGAGGTGTGATATGTCTGCCAGACATGCAGAGATGCGATTCGCCACCTGGTCATCAGAAGGGGGAAAGGAGAAGATTAATTGTGTGTCGTCTGCATAGCAATGATAGGAGAGACCATGTGAGGTTATGACAGAGCCAAGTGACTTGGTGTATAGCGAGAATAGGAGAGGGCCTAGAACAGAGCCCTGGGGGACACCAGTGGTGAGAGCGCGTGGCGAGGAGACAGATTCTCGCCACGCCACCTGGTAGGAGCGACCTGTCAGGTAGGACGCAATCCAAGCGTGGGCCGCGCCGGAGATGCCCAACTCGGAGAGGGTGGAGAGGAGGATCTGATGGTTCACAGTATCGAAGGCAGCCGATAGGTCTAGAAGGATGAGAGCAGAGGAGAGAGAGTTAGCTTTAGCAGTGCGGAGCGCCTCTGTGATGCAGAGAAGAGCAGTCTCAGTTGAATGACTAGTCTTGAAACCTGACTGATTTGGATCAAGAAGGTCATTCTGAGAGAGATAGCGGGAGAGCTGGCCAAGGACGGCACGTTCAAGAGTTTTGGAGAGAAAAGAAAGAAGGGATACTGGTCTGTAGTTGTTGACATCGGAGGGATCGAGTGTAGGTTTTTTCAGAAGGGGTGCAACTCTCGCTCTCTTGAAGACGGAAGGGACGTAGCCAGCGGTCAGGGATGAGTTGATGAGCGAGGTGAGGTAAGGGAGAAGGTCCCCGGAAATGGTCTGGAGAAGAGAGGAGGGGATAGGGTCGAGCGGGCAGGTTGTTGGGCGGCCGGCCGTCACAAGAAGCGAGATTTCATCTGGAGAGAGAGGGGAGAAAGAGGTCAGAGCACAGGGTAGGGCAGTGTGAGCAGAACCAAATTATACAGTCAGAGTGATGGACACATACAGTGCTTTCAGAAAGTATTCACACCCCTTGCCTTTTCCACATTTTGTTGTGTTACAGCCGGAATTTAAAATGGATTCAATTGAGATTTTGTGTCACTGGCCTACATACAATACCCCATAATGAGATAGTGGAATTCTGTTTTTAGAAATGTTTACAAATGTATAAAAAAAATGAAAAGCTGAAATGTCTTGAGTCAATCAGTATTCAAACCCTCTGTTATGTCATACCGAAATAAGTTCAGGAGTAAAAATTGTTTTATTTAAAATTATTATAATAATTATAAAAAGTGTTATTTTTGATCTTGTCTCATTGCTGCAACTCCCCAACAGGCTCGGGAGAGGCAAAGGTGGAGTCATGCATCCTCCGAAACATGACCCGCCTAACCGCTCTCCTTAACACCTGCCAGCTTAACCCGGAAACCAGCCACACCAATGTGTTGGAGGACTGGCAACTGCAGTCAGCCCGCAGGCACCTGGCCCACCACAAGGAGTCGCTAGAACGTGATGAGCCAAGTAAACCCCCACCGGCCAAACCCTCCTCTAACCCATCCCAGCCACGGCCGGTTGTGTAGTAACGCCTTTAGCGCTATGATGCAGTACCTTAGACGGCTGCACCACTCAGGAGGCCAGGAGTAAAAAAAATGTAATGACTACCTCATCTGTGTACCCCACACATACAATTTCTGTAAGGTTCCTCAGTCGAGCAGTGAATTTCAAACACATATTCAACCACAAAGACAAGGGAGGTTTTCCAAGTCCTCACAAAGAAGGGCACCCATTGGTAGATTGATCAAAATATAAGAAACAGAGATTGAATATCCCTTTGAGCATGGTGAAGTTATTAATTGCACTTTGTAGTGACTGGGTGTATTGATACACCATCCAAAGATATAGGCTTATACAGTATATAGTCTGTTCTAACTTAGTTGCCAGAGAGGAACCGCTCAGGGATTTCACCATGAGGTCAATGGTGACTTTAAAACTGTTATTGGGTTTAACCTCTTACACTTATGGTGGCGCTATTTCATTTTTGGAAGAAAAACGTTCCCGTTTTAAACAAGATATTTTGTCACAAAAAGATGCTCGACTATGCATATAATTGCTACTGTTCGAAAGAAAACACTCTGACGTGTCCAGAAATACAAATATCTTCTCTGTGCGTGCCCTTTAACGTGAGCTTCAGGCAAAACCAAGATGACTTGGCATCCAGGAAATGACAAGGATTTTTGAGGCTCTGTCTTTCATGATCTCCTTATATGGCTGTGAACGCAAGAGGAATGAGTCTGCCCTTTCTGTCGTTTCCCCAAGGTGTCTGCAGCATTGTGACGTATTTGTAGGCAGATCGTTGGAAGATTGACCATAAGAGACCACATTTACCACGTGTCCGCCCGGTGTCCTGCGCCGAAATTGGTGCGCAAAAGTCACCTGCCAGTATTTTTCCATGGGGCACAGAGAGAGAAGCAAGCTTCCACGAACTGCATGTCAATGAAGAGATATGTGAAAAAACACCTTGAGGATTGATTCCAAACAACGTTTGCCATGTTTCGTCGATATTATGTAGTTAATCCGGAAAAAGTTTCACGTTGTAGGTGACTGCATTTTCGGTTCGTTTCGGTAGCCAGGCGCAATGTAGAAAACGGAACGATTTCTCCTACACACAGACGCTTTCAGGAAACACTGCGCATTTGGTATGTGGCTGGGAGTCTCCTCATTGAAAACATCAGAAGCTCTTCAAAGGTAAATGATTTTATTTATTTGGTTATCTGGCTTTTGTGAAAATGTTGCGTGCTACATGCTACACAAAATGCTATGCTAGCTTTGCATACTCTTACACAAATTAGTCAATTTCTATGGTTCAAAAGCATATTTTGAAAATCTGAGATGACAGTGTTGTTAAGAAAAGGCTAAGCTTGAGAGCAAACGCATTATTTTAATTTTATTTGCGATTTTCAGAAATCGTTAACGTTGCGTTATGCTAATGAGCCTGAGGCTTAGTCACAATCCCGGATCCGGGATGGGGAGTTTCAAGAGGTTAATGGCTGTGATACGACAAAACTGACATGGTACATATAGTAGTTTATCCACAATACTAACCTAAATGGCAGAGTGAAAAGAAGAAAGCCTGTACAGAATAAAACATATTCCAAAAAAAGGCAGTAAAGTAAAACTGCAAAAAAAAGAAAGAACTTTATGTTTTGAATACACAAAATCCAACACAAAACATCACTAAGTACCACTCTTCATATTTTCAAGCATGGTGGTGGCTGCATCATGTTATGGGTATTCTTATCATCGGCAAGAACTAGGGAGCTTTCCAATAGACATTGGGAGACAAATACCCCTTTCAGCAGGACAATATCCTAAAACACAAGGCCAAATATACACTGGAATGCACAGGAGGTTGGTGGCACCTTAATTGGGGAGGATAGGCTTGTGGTAATGACTGGAGAGGAATCGATGGAATGGTATCAAATACATGTTTTCCAGGTGTTTGATATCATTTCATTTGCTCCGTTCCGGCCATTATTATTAGCCGTTCTCCCCTCAGCAGCCTCCACTGCTGGAATTGCTTACCAAGACAACATTGAATGTTCCCGAGTGACCTAGTTACAGTTCAGAATTAAATTGGCTTGAAAATCAATGGCAAGGCTTGAATATCATGGTCTCGAAATAATCAACAACCAACTTGACAGAGCTTGAAGAATTTTAAAAAGAATGATGTGCAAATATTGTACACTCCAGGTGTGCAAAGCTCTCAGAGACTTACCCAGAAAGAGTCACAGTTGTAATTGCTGCCAAAGGTGATTCTAACATATTGACTCAGGGATGTGAAAACTTATGTAAATGAGATAATTCTATATTTTATTTTCAATAAATTAGCAAAAATGTTTAAGAACATATTTCACTTTGTCATTATGGGGTATTGTGTGTAGATGGGTGATGTGGTGGCAGAATTTGTAGGTAAGCTAAGTTGGAACTCGTCAAAGTATTCTGTTCTTGCTTGAACTGCATTTCATAGACTCCGGCGCCTGATATCTAGCAAGGCCTATGAGAACCCCAGCATCCCCTCCATGTGCTATCCCAGACCTGCATTTGCTAGATGACACTATGATGAAGTACTGTATAGCTCTAACTAACTATATCTGAGCTGTTCACTCACAGGTCTCTGCTGCCCAAACTCCCCCGCACAACAGTTGCCATCACAATCTCCAGCCTAGAGATTGAGCAATGGTCCGGAGGCACAACCGAGGTAAAGAACCCCTAAAACCCAGGTGGAAATGACCACATCAGATCGCCCTCACTACCCCAACGGCGGTAAAGTGCTTAGGAAAAGACACCTGCATCCACACCTCCCATTGTAAGCAGGTACAGTGGATCTTCCTTTAAAAGTTATGGCGTACTGCAGCACAGCTTGCTGGGTGTCGCAGAATTCACGTTATTTAAGTGTCAGCCATTGTTGCCAGAATGACGCAATTACCACAATCTGCCACCATCTACCACAAATTGTTGCGGCAGAAGCTCAAGACTTTTAAAGGAAGAACCACTGTCGCAGAGCCGAAAGAAGATGTTGCTCCTGCATCCAAGTAGGGGTACTTTGATCACCCTGGGGCCCGCAGCCACTGTGAGTATCCTCTGGGTGGTAGAAAACATCGAGCCAGAGACAGGTGAACGTGCTAGTAACCTCTCCCTGACCTCCCTGCTCCAGTAAGGCCCGGCTTCCACATGGGGAAGCCCAGAAGCAGACGAAAGTGACCTGACCTCCGATGACCCCGCTGACCTGAAAAGAAGGAAAAGAGGACATGAACATTATGGGGGTTTCCGTGGGTCAAAGACTTTCTTACAATAGGCTAGCAATGTCTCTGTACTACAAAATGTATCAGATTGTTGGGTTTGTGGGTTGTTATCAGATAGTGTCGAGACTATATCACTGCTCGCAATACCCCTTAATGCTTATGAAATATTGACATGGACCAAAGCAGGTACATTTACAGACCAAGAGCTTGGTTGGGTAGAAGATGAGGTGTTTTATATGACAAGATTTGATTTGACTAATCACACCTCTCTGCCTAAACAATCCATCTTCATGGCCTATTCACCCCCAGGTTATTTGTGTTATATAGCAAATGGAACCGCTTCATAAGTATAATCTTTCCGTCTACATTAATCTTGCCCTATACCCCTGCTGTTGAAACATGTAACATTCCACCCGATCATGTCATTGGGAAAATATTATAAGTTCAAGAATACCAATGCTAAACCTACTTCTTCTGTAAATGGAACTATGTGTGTGAGGGGAAAGCTTATTATTATTTGCCTACAACCTGGCCAGGATGATGCTATGCTGCCTATGTTGTTCCTGCTGTACGTGCTACCACAGAACACCCAAATCATCCTTTCTCCCACTTGTACAGGAGGACCATTGTAGCTGGCCCTGTAAAACATTATTTTATTTTTTTATTCTCTGCATCAATTCCCGATTATGGCATGGCAACTGTACTTGACTCCATTCGAGAATTGGCTAGAGAAGTAGAAAGGATGGGTAATGCTACTGCTAAAGATATAGAGGAGCTGACTGCTGTATTAGTAGCTGTGCATTACAAAACAGAATGGCTCTAGATATTCTCTTAGCATCTAAAGCAGGGACTTGTGCGATGGTGGGTCAAGAATGCTGTACTTACATCCGTGACCCCTCCACTACGGTGACTGAGGCAGTTGCTACTATCAGAAAGGAAGTTGCTGTTGCAAAGAGAGATCAAGAATGAGGCTGGGACCTTTTAGCATGGATAAAAACTAGCACGGGGATCTTTGGAACTCTCGCGTTGCAGTGTCTCCTGGTGCTGGTTGGATTCCTTTTGCTGTCCTCCTGTCTGTTCTCATGCCTGGCGGCCTTGGTGAGGAGATTGTGTCAAAACAGCGATATCTCCTTCCCACCAGACGGTCATGACAGTGGCGAACTTAAATAACCTGCCTGATCTCACCACTGCCTCCCCCTTCATTGGGGATGCAGATTGCCCTATGGGAGACGAGATGCCCCACCCCAACGCCCCTCCTTCTTTCCCAGATTATTAGTATTAAGTTATCCTTCAGGAGTTCCATTTCAATTACCCCTTTTTGTGTAAAAATGTCAATTTTCAACAGCTCAGATATATCATGTATGGTGATTGGTTCCCATAGTATCAAAGGGGGAATTGTGGTGGCAGAATTTGGGGGGTAAGCTAAATTGGAACTCTTGTATGTTGTATTCTGTCCTTGCATGAACTGCATCTCATAGACTCCTATATCTGATATCTGTCTGCACCCTAAGCACAAGGCCATTGTTTTCTGTAACTGTTGCTTGCTTTAAAAAAACGGTTGTGGAACCACTATCTGTTTGCTGAGTTCTTCCCTGGCTACTCCCAGAGACAGACCTCCCTAGCAATTACTTGATTAAAGGTTTAGTATTATACTCATAGTCTTTGCCTACTCTTTCGCTAAGATTTCCACAACAGTGAGAAAAACATCTATTTCATTCATTTTGAATTACAACAAATTGCTGGATAAGTCAAGGGGTTTGAATACTTTCTGGAGGCACTGTACGTGTGTCATACATTGGTGTCAGCTGTCACAGTATATTGCCTTCTCGCTCCTTTTGTGTAGCTTTATATCACCTGACATGACTGTCCATTCTCTACTAACATACTGTACATGTACTACATGGAGGGATAAAAACAGACTGAAATGCTCGCTAACTGATGTTACCAGAGATAAATAGTGCAATAGATGACCCACTGTAAGAAATGATCTCTTCCACTGCGGCTGCCTCTCTCACTCATGATGTCATGGCTAAATGAAGTTCCCCACAGTGACAGGCGCTTTGGGGACCGCTGGGGCTGACATATGATATCTTAGCTGAACATTCCACTCAGAGGTGACCTCAGCATTTGAGGGGTTAATAGTCCAGGCCAGAGCCTGGTGCTTTCCTGCTTGTTCAAAGCTGATTGATATGTTGATTTTGCAATAGTTAGCATAATGACATGGGCTGATTTAGATGATTTTGGGCCGTTTGTTAATGGACAGTGAATAGCTCATGAAAATTTGACATAGAGACCTGTGTTTGTTGACCCTTGGAAACGAAGTGCTGGTTACAGATGAAATGGGGCGTCCGCCCCAGCTATTACATCACCTTCCACTGATGACACCACTCCAGATTGGCTGGAGGCTGGAAATGGATGTGCTGTGAGTCACACAAACCCTTCCAAACTGATAATGGCTTTGAGAAGGACGAAAAATATGTCTTATCTGAAACTCCATTTGGCAAACGTTGGGAGTATCAGATAAAAAAAAAGGAGAGAAAGAGGAGAAAAAAAACACTTTATGATAAAAGGGCATTAATGATGTTTTGCATGGAGGCTTCGAATATATAATGCTTAGCAGATTTACATTTTCAGATGGATTTTGGAAACGGGCTACAAAGACATGCAATTGTGTTTAGTTGATTTCATTTATAGCCTGTGGTTCTGTGGGTGTTAAAACATATTATAAGAGAGAGAGATAAGGCTCATTCTTTTATGAATGTTGTGACCGTTGTTCTCTGAGGAACAATCTGACCCTGGCCCTGTGTGGAGTCACAATGCTGGCGGTGTCGATGAACAGCTGTGCTTGTTCAGAGAACAGACAGCGTTATCAAAATCATATTTACACCTGGGCAGTGGGCGGCCCTCTCCATTTAAGTGGTCTTAATTTCCCTGCCATTTGAATGAATGTCAGAAAAGCTCGCTGCATAACACTACTCTCCATGAATGGAATGTCTGCCTAGCTGGAACAGCTGGCACAGAGTGATTATCAATGTGCCACAGCTGATTACGCCCGGGCCTCCGTCGATCTCCTCTTGCCTTTTTCAAAAGCGTTGGAAAGGAGAATAGGCGGATGGTTCCCGCCACGTCCCCATCTCTGAAATAGGCAGCACATTTGTCTCCCCACCATGGTATCAAATTCAGGCAGCTAGCCCAGGCTGGGAGGCTGAGAGGAGAGGGCTATCATGGAGTGGGTATCTGATCATGGAGCATCACACAATTAATGATAAAGTTGCTGAGGAGTGGGGCCAAGAAGCATAGAGGAAATGACTTAATCTTGCGGTGTGGTGGGACTAAAGTCAGATGGTCAGTAGTGAGATGCCCCTCCAGGGAGCACCCCCCGCCCTGGACATGTCCATAAAATGTATGAAAAATTATTAGGCTGTGACTAATTGCCCGTTTAGTGTCACAGAAAGTTGTTAAACAGACCATTGGCTTTTAATACCTAAAGTAAGGAATGGGATTTAATTAAGCAGAAATGTATTCTTCTAGCCTGCCAAGTACCTTTCTCTAAAAACACTGTGTGATGGGACTCCTCAGACCGGACCTTGGGGAAATAGCTGGTAATGGTCTGAGAATGGATCTCCACTCTCAATTCACCAGTCCAGTCAGGGTGAGGGGATGAATGAGGGCAATAAGTACATGAGCCTCTGACACTAAAAAGGTAGAGGAAGCAGAAAATGAAAGTGGAAGCGAAGGATGTAGGGTATATTACTATCCAGTTCCTGTTCCTGTTCCCTATAATCATAATCCATACATTTTGATAGGAGAGAAAAGCGAACATGATACACAGAACTGCTTCAAAGAGACAGGCCTGAAATGAACAGTGACTACTTAGAAGAGCATTTTACAGCATGTAAAAATGAACACTGGACAGCTAGGCTAAGATATATTGTAGAGTATATGAGTATTTTATTTGGCATTAAACCCAGGTCAGAACATCATGGCGAGAACCTTATGAATTAGACCCAGCTAGCGCATAACATTCTAAGAACCATATTTTTCTTGGTGGGTATTTCAGTACTTCAGCATAACGTTTTCTACAGGTTTCCTCATGGTTCTATCCTGTTGTGTTCCGGTCGAAATGGACCGATTTACAAGCTCTCTCTTTGAAAAATGTAGTTCATTTAATATGATTGTCATAAGGTTCCATGACTTTGAACACACAAAAAACATTTGGCACACCTGTGGTGTACACACACACACACACACACACACACACACACACACACACACACACACACACACACACACACACACACACACACACACACACACACACACACACACACACACACACCTCACTCCCCTTCTTGGCTTCCATGGCAACCCCCACGGGAACCTTTCCCCAATAGAATGTTTCCAACACGGGAACCACACCTGTTGGCATTCTCACAGACAATCGCAACACTGTTTCGATAATATATAGAACTTTTCTCACAGCTCTGGTATAGAAAGAATTTTTGAGGCCTTGCTCACAATTCATTCTGTGGCAGCACAATGACCAAACGATGTACTGTATGTGAGGCTCTTGATCATATCTTTGATCATGACACTGGTGAGGAGGAGAGAGGCCAGGAAACTGACAGGGAAGATGCATTAGAGGAGGAAGTGTCAGAAGTTGAAGACAACACAGAATATGATTCAGACCAAGAGACAACTGATGTGGAACAATCCAGTAATGAGGAAGAGGGCCCTGCCGAGGTTGTTGTTACATTCCTGCCAAAGAATGGGCATATGTCCTGGTCTTCATCCCCACCTAAGAGGAGAGGTCGGCTGTCGGCTGAAAATGTTATCACGATGACCCCAGGGCCAACGAGATACGCCATATCCGGGGGCGATCACATGAAATCCTGCTTCAAACTGTTCCTGACAGAGTCAATCGAAACTATAGTGATAAACATGACGAACTTGGAGGGGAGACGCGATTACAAAGACAACTGGAAAGAGGTAGACCAGACAGACGTCCAAGCATGCAGGGTCTCTTGATTTTGGCTGGTGTGTACAGATCCAGAAACAAATCAACCACCAGTTTATGGGATGCAGAGTCTGGTAGGGAAATTTTTCATGCCACTATGTCACTCCAGACATTTCATGTGTTGTCACGAATGATTCGCTTCAACAACCGTGATACAAGACCAGGCCTGTGTCAACAAGACAAGCTGGCAGCGATCAGGGAGGTTTCGCACAAGTGGGTGGAGCGCCTGCCACTCATCTATAACCCAAGTCCAGATATCGCAGTGGATGAGCGTCTGATCGCTTTTAGGGGACACTGCCCATTCAAACAGTACATGCCAAGCAAACTGTCTAAATATGGAATGAAGATATGGGCTGCATGTTATGCCAGGACAAGTTATGCCTGGAACCTGCCGACGGTGTTCCCGAAAGGAGCCAGGGGAAGCGGGTGGTCCTGGAAATGACTGCAGGTCATGTGATAATTTCTGCAATTTCTGCTCTTGGTCAGGAGCTGCTCCAAAAAAAATGACCATGTTGGGGACTGTCAGAAGGTACAAGCCTGAGTTACCCACTGCTTTACTCACTACCAAGGACAGGGATCGTTTTTCCTCTAAATCTGCCTTCACCGATACACAGATTGTGTGTCCTACTGCCCGAAGAAAAAGAAGAATGTGCTCCTGATGACAACTCTGCACAGCGATGCTTCTGTGAGTATCAGGGGGGATAGGAAGCCCAAAGCTCAACTGGATTACAACAGGAACAAAGGGGGAGTTGACAACCTTGATGAGGTATGTGTACTTTTTCTTCTATTACCAGATTGTTTTATCTGCATCATAAAAATAAGACCTGTTGTTATTTGGTGAAATGCTTATTGAATTTGTGAACAATATGGAGGCAATTCTATTCATTTGAATATGCAAATATGTTTCAGATGTGATAAATTAAAACAATGCTTTGATGCAATTTTTCACATTACTATGCAAGCCATGAAGTATCACTTGTATGCACTCATTATTTCATTTACTGATTGTTGCACTTTTGCAGGTTACTGGCACACACTCTTGTAAGAGGATGACGGCACGTTGGCACATGGTGTTCTTCAATATCCTAGATGTGTCGGCCTACAAGGCATTTGTGGTGTGGATGGAGGTGATTTCAGGCTGGAAGCAGGGGAAATTCTTCAAGAGGAGACTATTCCTAGAAGAGTTGGGGAAAGCCATGGTGCCACACCTCATTCAAAGGCACAAACACCTTCCTCCAACACCATCCTCTGCTGGATTGGTGAGAGATATACAAGGGCCAGAAGCAAGATCTACGGCCGCCAGAGACAGAAGAGGCAAAAGGAAGAGGTGCAATCTGTGTGCACCAAGGGATGTCAAAACGAGCATCATGTGCCATAAATGTAGTGCACATGCAACAACCACCACGTATTGTACAACATGTGCATGAGAACCCAAAAAATGTAACCACCATTGATTGCCAGATTGTGAACGTTTTCATGTTTTTGTTATTGTTGGTAATACTGTTATTGTTACTCTTGTTATTTAATGTGTTCAGACATTATTTTATAATATGGTAAAGTTTTCATATGTTGTTTTGGGCATGTCCTTTTTCTTTACTAATAAAATCATACCGGTCAGTTTTGACCGGGAACACAACAGATGTTATTTTGTGCCACTTAAAAAAAAATGAAATGGTTTCAAAACAAATGTTCTTGTTAAACTTTGACACCAGTAGTCTGTGATAAATAGCACAATATGTTTCATCTGAATATTTGTTGTAGTCAAAATAATCCATACATTATGCTTTTTTACTCAAAAACTGTCACCCCCTGACCTTAGTTATCTTTGTTTTCTTTATTATTTAGGTTAGGTCAGGGTGTGACGAGGTTGGTATGTGTGTTTTGTCTTGTCTAAGGTTTTTGTATATCTATGGGGTTTTGGTATGTCTAGGTTGGTTCCCAATCAGAGGCAGCTGTTTATCGTTGTCTCTGATTGGGGATCCTATTTAGGTTGCAATTTTACATTTTGGTTTTGTGGGTTATTGTCTATGTGTAGTTGCCTGTCAGCACTCGTGTTGTATAGCGTCATGGTCGTGTTGTTGTTGTTGTTGTTAGTTTGTTTAGTGTTCTTCGTGTAATAAAAGAAGAATGTATTCGTATCACGCTGCGCCTTGGTGTCCTCGTTATGACGAACATGACAAAAACGAGTTGTATGAGCTCAGGTCAATGAGGCCTACAAGCCATAAATAGCGAATAGAAGTTCAAAACTTGTAATGTTCACAAGAACGTAAGTTGATAAAAATATCTAACACAACATTAGGTGATAATATATGTATTATTATGGATTTATAATCAACTATAATGGGGTGGTCATTTTGGCCCGGGAACACAATATTAATTAACATGAAACGAACACAACAGGAGCGTTAAAGTCATGTTCTCAGAGCGTTCAGAGAACGTTAAGAAACAATGTTCTTCTGTGGGAATTTTAGTACTTCAGCATAATGTTTTCTTCAGGTTTCATGAAGGAGTGGGCATCTGATCTATTTAAAGTTATATTCTCAAAACATTAAGAAAACTTTACATAAAAACCACAAGAAAAAGTAACATTCAAAGATAGTTCAAAGAATGGTATTTAAAAAATGTAACTATAGATTACATTCTTAGCAACAACAAAACTCTCTATCCTCTATCTTGATCTTAATGAGTGCTTGTCTTCATTGAAATCGGGTCTGTTTGAATGGACAAAAATTAACAGCTTTGTATAAGTTAAAAAAAATCTGCAATGCCAGCATATTCCTTGTGGCGCAGTGGACTAATTACATGATTAGGGACTAGAAAATCACAGGTTCAAATCTCACTGATGCTTTAAAAACATATCTTATCCCAGAGAGGATAAAAACAAATCTGCTTGCATGATTAATGCCTATTCAAACTCATTTCCATGTGTCCTATCTGTGCTTGGAGTGCAAAACAGTTAACCTAAGCTAGCAGTCTTATTGAAACATGTTCTCAGAATGTTATTTAATTACCTTCAAATATAGAATTTCCATTCTCAGAATGTTGTTAAAACTTTCAGGGAACCATAGTAAAATGTTCTCAAAACCTCCCTGCAACCAAAAACTCTACATTCCCAGAAAAGGTGAAATTTTCACTCCCGTTCTCAGAATGTTTAAAAAACTTGAAGTTGTACCGGTCAGGAAGCATATGGCCTCGTTCCCAGAACCAGTGGGAAACAGAAAACATACATTCCCTCAACCTCCAAGGAGCCAAACGTGCTAGCTGGGGAGACACAAAAAAGGACAAGGTCTGGACAGCACTTGTGCCAGTTGATTTAAATTGGGTATTTGTCATCGCTCAAACTCAGAACTTCTTGCCAAAAGGCTAATAAAATTTTACTCTGCCTAAAAGTGCTGCCAGTCTTTCATTCGTTTTGTGATTTGATGTTAGTCTATAGTCTTTATCCTTACAGTGAAGCACTTTAGGAGAATTTTAGTGCAAGCTCTGTTTTTGTTCTTGTGGTGTTGTTGTTGACCTTGCAGTTTCTTCAGCCTCACACTCTGACAGCTCGCCTTTGGTCTTTTTCCATACTTTATTTGTATATGTTGTAGACTCTGCCTTAAATATTCCCTTTTCTTCCCACAAACTGCCAGTGACAGTTTTGTGACACATTCACAGAGGAATAAAGCTTTAAATGGCACAGTAAACCATTACCCAAAGTGAATGTTCCACTGTGTCAAAAACACTTTGCCTCTGTTTTAAAACCACTATAGACGTACTTATGAAGAATTTGAAGGATTGTAAGTCTTGTTTGAATGCTTGATTGTTAAGTGTCTATTGCACGTAAAACAATAATTGATCTAATTGCTCCGTGTTGCTTGGCATCTAGTGAGGTTGGCCTCTCACTGCCTCTCTCTGTGCAGCTGGTAAATCCTCGCTGGAGACATGGGAGATCAGTCAGCCTGGAGATTTACACCTGACATGCTCTTAAACCCCCTGGCCTAACACTGAGGGTGGCAGAGGGCTTGATGCCAAACACCAAGCCTACCCAGACCCACAGAGCAATTTAACTGCTGTGTTTGATAGGTTTTATAGGTGCATCAGGCTCAGGCTGAGACTGATGCTGGGACGCCGCACTGAGTGAGGACACAAGCAAAAGAGAGCATTGATTGACCAATTCACTAGAACACACTTTTGAAAAGGTGCCAATACGCCCTAACTTACAGCTGCTCTCTGAATGCCTTTCCCTAAGGTGACATTCAGGCTAAAGCACTATAGTACAGTGCTGGGAGTGGAGACCATGTTGATCGTATTAAAATCAGGGGCATTTTACAGTGTATTTTATGATACTATTAGCATGTCACTACTACCCTGAACTAGACAGGTATATGGCTGTATCCGTATTGTCTGGCTGCAGACTCAGGATAGGACGATGCCTCTGAGTGTTCAAATGTCACAGGTGCTCAGTGGCTAATTATGAAAGAAACTTAGAATACATTATTTATTTGTTTTTTCGTCCTGTTCTATTGAAGATGACTTAATGACATCCCACAGCTATTCATCTTTAGACATACAGGGTACCTCTGAGCGACTTTGTCAGCAAGCCACCCAGAGAGTGCGAGCCGGAACCTGACATTTGACTAATTGCTCTCATTTGAGAATGATCACTGCTCTGATGTGCTGGCGATGCACAGCAGCGACAACACAACACACAGGAACCACTGTCAGGCTGGTGACCTGCTTCACTCCTTGAATCCATTAGGAATGGCTAAAACCACCAAATTACACCAATAAAGAACTGCATTAATTAGATAGGAAAAGAGCAGAAGAGGTGAATAGAATGGAAGGGGGCCCTACTGGTGGCCCCCCAGGTTGGCAGTAATTATTGCAATCATTGGTTATTTACCAAAGCCCCATATACTACCCACCATTGCGACCTGTACACTCTCGTTGGCTGGCCCTCACTTCATACTCGTCGCCAAACCCACTTTCTCCAGGTCATCTACAAGACCCTGCTAGGTAAAGTCCCCCCTTATCTCAGCTAGCTGGTCACCATAGCAGCACCCACCTGTAGCACGCACTCCAGCAGGTATATCTCTCTGGTCACCCCCAAAACCAATTCCTCCTTTGGCCGCCTCTCTTTCCAGTTCTCCGCTGCCAATGACTGGAACGAACTACAAAAATCTCTGAAACTGGAAACACTTATCTCCCTCACTAGCTTTAAGCACCAGCTGACAGAGCAGCTCACAGATTACTGCATCTGTACATAGCCCATCTATAATTTAGCCCAAACAACTACCTCTTCCCCTACTGTATTTATTTATTTATTTTGCTCCTTTGCACCACATTATTTATATTTCTACTTTGCACATTCTTCCACTGCAAATCTCCCATTCCAGTGTTTTACTTGCTATATTGTATTTACTTCGCCACCATGGCCTTTTTCTTTTGCCTTTAACTCTCTTATCTCACCTTATTTGCTCACATTTTATATAGACTTATTTTTCTATTGTATTATGTGTTGTTGCATGTGTCGAACTGCTTTGCTTTATCTTGGCCAGGTCGCAATTGTAAATGAGAACTTGTTCTCAACTTGCCTACCTGGTTAAAAAAAGGTGAAATAAATAAAATAAAATAAAGATTTCAGGGAGATTCTCATTGGAGCCCAGACTTGTCTCTGTGTGTATCAATGAAGGGCGAGGCTAATCCATACAATAATCATTCATCTCACTGTAACATCTGCTATTGCAGAATACTCAGCTATACCATCACCCTTCGTTCTCTCTCCTTCTCTCCTCCTCTGTCCTAGCCCTGTTTGAGTGACTCTTACCTGTCCTTGGCCCACTGTCGATCACTTTATGTTTGATGAAGACCTCAATGATGGCCTACAGAACTGGAATGGAGGACACATTAAAGTTAGAGGAGGCAGTAAAATAAATGATGTGCTATAGAGAGGGGTGTACAGGAAAACATTTAAGTAAGAGATGGAGAAAGCCGTATCCTTGAAGGTGAACATAAGGGCCACTTGGGGAGTGCATTGTACATAGCATCTGTCTTCATCATCATTTAACTCTTGTTTGCTTGTTTTACTAAACTGTCAGAAACGCTCTGCCCTCCTGGCCTTTACCTGTAAATGCCATGAAAATGCTGACAGTCTGCCAAAGCAGAGCTCCCAGGAAAGAACTGCTGCCTGCTTCTTCTTAGAATTCTACAGTGCTTTGTCAGAATTAGAGTTGCCTACCTGCACTTACTGTAGCTGCTGCTGCACTTAGCTGGTCTGGGCATTTATATTCTGGAGTCATCTATGCCCATGGGCCTATTGAAAATTAATTCAGTAGTGGTTTTCTGTTAGTGAAATTGACTGTGTATTTAGGTCATCCAGGTTCCACTCTTTCTCATTCAGGCCTAATACAGGAAGTTACTGGAACACATTACCAGACCACCATATAGTTGTTTGAGTGTCATCTATTTCTCATCCATCTCCTATGTTATTTAAAGTCAAGGACTTTCCATGGGGACTGTGTGTCTGTTCTTTGTTGCAGTTGTACTGTTTTTTTCATGATGTCATCATGAAACTGTCGCCCAGCTGCTGAAGAAAACGTTATGCCTGATTTCTGAGCAATTTCCTGCAATATATAACTTGTATGACTGGATCATTTAAGCAGGTACTGGGGTTTCATCAGTTGCAATCATATTTCTCCCTCTTCTCTCTCTTCTGCAAATGACTCCTCGCTTTTCTCTCTTACTTGCTTATCCTGAATTGTAAATGCACTGCGTGGGATTTTTTTGGACTCGTCAGTCAGAGAAGGTATCAGTAACTTTCAAACAAGAAATAAATTATACCGGTACAGTAAATGTATTCATGACTATCAATTGATTACATGCAGATGAACTATTCAGAAAGAAACTGAAGTCAGTGCCTAGTAGAAATTCATTGCATATAGTGATTGCTTTTGAGCCCATTTCATTGGGTATTATACAGTACTCAGTTGATTTTGGGGTAAAACTTTACTTGACACCTAGCATCATAACATGTTATGACATGGTCATATCCATGTCATAGTATGTCATAACAGCTGACATAACTTGTCATAACCTGTCATAATATGGTCACAACACTGTCCTGACACATATATGTATACCTGTTGTGACAGTGGCTGGTTATACTGTGACACCGACATAGTTCAGTTTCTGAGGTGTATTTGTTCAGTCCTTTGTTTTGTGGCTCTACTGCTCTACTGATGCAATCCATCTGAAGGAGTTCTGTTGGATGGGTTTTAGGTTCTGGGTCCAACATACTGTAGCGATGAGGCTGAGAGAAGCATGGTTGGGGCACCTTGTTTTTTAGAGCTCGGTCTCTCCACTCCCCCAATGCCAACTGTTGTTCTGCCATTCAACAACTGAGCTGAAATGACACTTAGTAGCCTTCTTCACTTATTTTTCAATTTTGTTGTTAGTTCTGCACAAGTCACAATTTAAATCTTTATATAGTGTTAATTTAGTAGAATTGTAATCTCTCCCCCATCGCCACCACCACTACCACCACAACCCTGCCCCATGTCCTTCATCACCTGTGAAGGTCTAATCTTATCTGTGGCTGCTCCTTGGCTGTTCAATAATCACTCCGAGAGCCCGTGGCCTTGTCCAACTCCCCCTCCTCATATAAGCTCTGACTAGGCTGGTTGGAGGGAGCCCTCCATGTATGGATCCAGTGCCCCATTGTGCCTATCAGACACATGCCCACCTCCCCACCTCCTGGTTGCTCCCCTATATGGACTCTCTGTATGCCATCCCTGTACCCGTGGTTATCAATCCAAAGACCCTTCCTTGGTTCCATTTAATGTGCTCCTACAGTCATTATCCGATTCGTATGTAGTATTTTCCAAGATACGGACCTAGAGGCCACTTTATATTGGAAATGACCTGCCACACGGGCAGCTGTCTGATAGTAAGAGGTCTTAAGTTGAAAGCTTACCCTCTTTCCAAGCTCTTTCCAAGGCTTTTCTTCCAAACTGTAGACAATATCATACAATGATATATGAAGGGACTCTGAATAGTTAAGGGACTGAATTTGATGGCTGCTCACTGACACATTGCCATGTATTTGTTCTTGTTGGACCAACATTGCAGTCTCAATTATTGTCTTCTCTCGGTGAGGAGGGTAGACGTGAATCGTGCGGTGACTGAGTGCCAAATTCAAAGATGTCACAAATTGCAATGGGTGGGCAGCAGAGGAAGATGGAGGATGGAGGGAACAGAAATAGTTTGTTCTGGAAGCAGCAGGAAAGTTATGACACAGAGATTAAACAAATCGACCCTCAGTATCCCCAGCCGTTTGCCAATCTATAGTAATCAGTGTGACTGAGCTCTTCACTTCATGGACCCTCACCAATCAGCAAAGAAAACATAGATCTGTCGTCCATTTTCTTCAAGTGACATTTAAAGAGAGAGAGAGAGTGTGTGTGTGTGTGTGTGTGTGTGTGTGTGTGTGTGTGTGTGTGTGTGTGTGTGTGTGTGTGTGTGTGTGTGTGTGTGTGTGTGTGTGTGTGTGTGTGTGTGTGTGTGTGTGTGTGTGTGTGTGTGTGTGTGTGTGTGTGTGTGTGTGTGTGTGTGTGTGTGTGTGTGTGTGTGTGTGTGTTGGAGAGAGAGATATCTGTGTGTGTGTAATTTCACTAGGGTGGCAAATTAGCCAAGCGGTTAGCGCAATGGGCCAGTAACCAAAAGGTCGCTGGTTTGAATCTCCAAGCTGACAAGGTGAAAAATCTGTCGATTTGGGTTACTCCAGGGTTACTGTTGGTAATTGCTGGCTGTGACCCCACATTTTGAGGGTGTTTCAGGGCGAGTTGGAATAAGAAAAAAACACCTTTCCAATTGACATGTGTACAATACACACGGTACAGGGTTGCTGTTGGTAATGGCTGGTTGTGACCCCACGTTTTGAGGGTGTTTCAGGGCGAGTTGGAATATGAAAATAAAACACCTTTCCAATTGACACGTGTACAATACACACGGTACATTGTAATATTAAGATCTGTTAATGGTCACGTCACCTATTTGCATCGTGATACATGGAGGAGATTTGTCTTACATCAGTGTAACAGTGCTAATTTGTGAGCTTGTGGTGATCATTGAAACAGAAACAGTGCCCTCTGGGCAATGATTAGAGCATTGATCAGGGTGCTGCCCAGCTCTATGATTGATCAGTTGGTCATGTCACACACACACACACACACACACACACACACACACACACACACACACACACACACACACACACACACACACACACACACACACACACACACACACACACACACACACACACACACACACACACACACACACACACAGCATTGCCGTAATTCCTCACATTCATTAAGCCTCACGACAAAACAACCTCACCTGCTTGTCCATTCAGCATTGGCATCAGTGTGCTTACATTCTTTAACCTTTGGATGCCTCCCCAGTTTGTCCAACAGCGGACCAGGAACGATGAAATGCCTTATTACAAATAAATAATGAGCCTACTGGCAAGAGAAACATTCCTAATGTTTTGTCCAAATAACTAGCATTCATCGTCAATGATAATGTATTCTGCTCCAGTGCCAAGCGGCTATATACTTACAGCCAGGGGTGATTTCATCATGGATATGATTTTAAAAAAGACTAAAAGGTCAAATTCCCTCCCTATAAATGAAATGTCCCGGGGCAGTATAGGCACAATAAGGGCTTAGTTTGTTTTGGTCTGATTGATGCTTTTTCTGTGCACCACTCCAGCTTTGTTTGTTTATGCTAATGAGTGTGATGACCTGTTGGTGTTCCGTCTAGCAGGGAAAAGGCAGCCGATGCTGCGGGAGTCATCCATTGATCTCTGTTCAATGCATCTTTCTCATAGACAGACACAGACTGTTTCCTGGATTAACAGAGCAAGACGGAATGAGAATGTGAAAGCGTGCCACAAGACAAGTACATCCCTGCTGCTTAAATAATTTATACATGATTCCATCCAATCCGTTTTGTCTCAGCATCACATTTGAAATGATCGTTTCACCGATTAAAGAGGCTGATTTCGTTTCTCACTCATCACCAAGATGTCTATGCCTGTTGCCAAGTGGGTTTGAAATGTATCCCGACCTAAAGTGGAGGTTTCCCATTGAGAGAAACTGCTGTGTTTATACTGTATGCTATGGTTATCACCTTCCTTTAGTGCAGTGCGTGTCAGCTGATATTGGGTTTAGAGTAAAGACATAGGGCTACGACTGTATGCACCTCTAATTTTCTCAGTCAAAACCCACAACCACAATCTCTGTACGTGTGTGAGCTTGGACAAAAAAGCTATGCATTCTTGCTGGACTCAGACTAACTGATAAATATTTTTGCATTGCATTATGCAAATGATAATTTTTGACCTTAACTTGCAGTCACTCAAAGTATTCTCAGCTGATTCACCAAATACAGGGACTTGTATGCCAAATACTGAATTAATGCATACTTCTTTTAATTGACTTTTTGTCAGAGTGTATTATAATGGGTAAGCATTTTAAAATAGCATGACATTGTTTCCCTTTTCTTTTATTATTACGCTGCATTACTCTCAGACTGTTAGGTGTTGCAAATTGAAGTTCAACTTTCACTTGTTCACCAGCACAGCACTGAGACTAGAGGCAGGACCATGATTCACCTAGCAGGGGACCAGTCTAGATACCGAGCAAAGTATTTGGTTTTGACACAGGCTATGCTTCCTTTACTCCAGCTTGCAGATCAATAATCTGCCTTTCTTTACATAGGAAAACATTATAGATGTGTTCATTATGTGCATTTTAACAAAAATATATTGAGATGTAAAATATGTGATAAATATATGCAATGTAAAGAGTCCAAACCTGATCTCTTCTGTACTATAACCTGGGGCCCAGGGCAGTTGGGGGCCTATGTACAGTAATAGATCTATCTCTGAGAGGAGAGTTCTCTCTGGCCATCCTCAGAGACATGAGTCAGCACCTGGTGATTAGAGGGGAAATTATTGTGTTCCAAGGGTTGATTAAGAACAATCTAGCAGCACATTGTCTTTGTGAGGTCAGCCCTTTACCCTCTCCTGCATTCACTCAACCCCCCCCCTCTCTCCATCGCTCTCTTTCTCTCTGTCTACCACCCACTCTTTCACATCCTGGCACACATTTTTTAAATGCCAACCTCTTTCTTGAAGGCTGCGTCTGTCCATGTCTGCCACTAATAGCAGAGGAAATAGATGGAGGTCTAACTGTGAGTTTTTGTTGTGGGCCCCCAGGAGCAGGGTCTGCCTGCTCAGCAGAGAGACCTCTCACAGCACTCTCTCCATCAGCCTTATTGATCAACTCTGCTATTGGCATAGTCCCTGGGAATAAAATGCTGCTCTATTGAGTCCAAATCCCTACTGGGATTCAGAATGGAGAGACATAACCTTTTGCATCTTGGCTTTGTGCACTTCTATTCAAGTCCTCACCCCTAGCAGCCTTGCTCCCTTGCAGAGAGGAACGGATAGATCAAGTGGAAATGTCACAATATGGAGTTGGAGCACAGAATCTCACAAAAATACCTGTTTTTCTTCTTGCTTTCCACAACTACAGTTTCAGCAGCAGACCAAGAGATAAATTATTGAAATGATTAATAAAATCGAGGGCAGGTCAAACCATGTTTTTCTGGGCCTTGACTCACTTATGATGACATCAAAGAGAGAAGGAGGCTTGACTTGTGCATCTAGATACACTCCCTGTTGTTACACCAGGAACCCCCTTGACATTTGAAATAATTGGAAGATGAAAAAGACAATGTTTATACAGATTCTCAGTGTACAGAATGTGCAGTGTTTTTTAACCACATCTTAAAGAACAAGCAATATATTTTCTTGTGATTTATACTGGTGTACGAGGAGGGAAATGACCTCTTCACACTTACTTTCCGATTTCAGAACAATTTCAACTTCCTAGAAAAGTGATTGCTTGAGTCATCTCAATAAGTGTTGCAAATGATTATAAATAAGGATTCCATCCGGTCCATTTCTTAACATTAGCAGGCACTCGCCTTTTGGTCCGTCAATAACACTTTTCTCTCTGTTACTGCCTTAAGGAACTGCCTTTTTCCTTTGTTTCCCTGAGCCTCAGAATGACTTTAGGTAGGTGAGTCATTTCCCATATCATGTATTTATTTAGTAATTCATATGTATTTATTTAGTTGTGTATTAATCTATGATCTATGCATTTAATATTAAATAGTACACAGTCCTTTTTCATTAGTTCTGTCGTTGTAAAGTTAATGTTTCTCAGTGGTCCTTTGTTTTCTGTTTGGCTGGAATATAGGGCAGTACAGTTTGGGTGCTTTTATCTGAAACAGTCTGTGTGCTGCTGTTCCGTAGCAGTTTTTTCCGGCAGCTCGCGGGATTGAGAAGACCCTTTCTGGGCAGCGTGTGAGTCCCCGCTGCCACGTTCACTGGGAACGAGACATAAGAAGGGTCCAGACAGTTATGGAGGACGGAGTGCTCTGAGGAGGAGAGCGGTGGTGTGGGCGAGCCGGCTTGACTAGGACTGGGCTCACTGTCATCAGTGTCTGGGGTCGCACAGCCGCCCTTCTCCTCATCTCCCTCCTCTTCATCCTCCTCGTCATCATCACAGCACAACGCATGGTATAGGATCTTGTCACTGAAGCGGACTCTCTCTCTGGTGCCGGACGTGCGGGAGGTCTTGTGGCTGTGTGTGGAGCTGGAAGCCTCTTCGCTGGCGCTGGATGAGTCTGGGGTGACTATGAGAGGTCCGTTAGGGATGGGCAGCCCCCCATTCATTTGGGAGTAGGCTGAGGCGGTTGTGGGTGGCGGGGTCTGGGTCTGTGTGGGGATGCACCCACGCCCCGCACCCGGCTCCAGCCCTGCATCTTTGGGCTGCACCGTTGGCCCTGCTTTGTGGGCGGCGTTTGCTGCAGCGACGGAGGCCTCCAGATAGCTGCAGAACTCCCAGCTGTCTGAAAGCACGTCAGGGTTGAGGAAGTCCAGCCTGAAGGCCTCTCCCAGGCCTCTCTCGCTGCTGGACGTGCTGCTCGCTGTGGCCACTGTCCAGTCATCTGGCTCCAGGTCAAAGTCAAAGTCTGACGTCAGCTTGTCGATCTGACCCACCACCTAGAAGAGTAGAGAGCGGGTAGAACAGACATTTAGAAGATATGGTTTACATCATAATACATTATGGTCTTGACTTAATATGCTGTTAACTATACATGAATATGCTTTCCACTATGAAGACAAATACTTCACACACCACCTGAGATAGCAAGGAGGGAGGCGAGAGGGGGGAGGGAACAGATCATTTGAAGTTATAGACATGTTTTAAACACTACTTTACAATAATAGAATGTTTTGAAGTCGACTATGAAGACATACAGTGGGGTCTGAAATTATTGAAACCCTTGAACCTGTTTGGGATAGGGGGCAGCATTTTCGCTTTTGGATGAATAGCGTGCCCAGAGTGAACTGCCTCCTACTCGGTCCCAGATGCTAATATATGCATAGTATTATTAGTATTGGATAGAAAACACTCTGATGTTTTTAAAACTGTTTGAGTTATGTCTGTGAGTATAACAGAACTCATATGGCAGGTGAAAACCTGAGACAAATCCAACCAGGAAGTGGGAAATCTGAGGTTTGTAGTTTTTAGCCTACCGAATACACAGTATCTATGGGGTCAAGTTGCACTCCCTACGGCTTCCACTAGATGTCAACTATCTTTAGAAACTTGTTTCAGGCTTCTGCTGTAAAGGAGGGGGAATGGGAGCTGAATGAGTCAGTGGTCTGGCAGTGTGTTTCAGGCTCGTGACGCGCGGTCCCGACAGAGTTAGCTCTCGTTCCAGTGCTTTTCTACAGACAATGGAATTCTCCAGTTGGAACCTTATTGATGATTTATGTTAAAAACATCCTTAAGATTGATTCCATACATCGTTTGACATGGTTCTACGACCTGTAACGGAAATTTTCGAGTTTTTGTCTGGACGTAGTGCACGCTCCTCATGAAGATGGATTACTGGGCTGAACACGCTAACAACAAGTGGCTATTTGGACATAAATGATGGACTTTAGGGAACTTTATGGAACAAATCAGTAATTTATGGTCAAACTGGGATTCCTGGGAGTGCATTCTGATGAAGATCATCAAAGGTAAGTGAATATTTATAATGTTATTTCTAACTTCTGTTGACTCCAACATGGCGGATATTTCTTTGGCTGGATTGGGTTCTGAGCACCGTACTCAGATTATGCTTTTTCCGTAAAGTCGTTTTGAAATCTGACACAGCGGTTGCATTAAGTTTATCTTTAATTCTGTGAATAACAGTTGTATATTTTATCAATGTTTATTATGAGTATTTCTGGGATTTGATGTGGCTATCTGCAAAATCACCAGATGTTTTGGAATCAAAATATTACTGCACGTACCACGCCAATGTAAACTGAGATTTTTGGATATAAATATGCACATTATCGAACAAAATGTATTGTGTAACATGATGTCCTATGAGTGTTATCTGATGAAAATCATCAAAGGTTAGTGATTCATTTTATCCATATTTCTGCTTTTTGTGACTCCTATCTTTGGCTGGAAAATGGCTGTGTTTTTTGACTTGGCTCTGACCTAACATAATCATATGTTGTGCTTTCGCTGTAAAGCCTTTTTGAAATCGGACAAGATGGGTAGATTAACTAGAAGTTTATCTTTAATTTGCTGTATTGAACTTGTTAATGTGTGAAAGTTACATTTTTCTAAAAAATATTTTGAATTTCGCGCTTTGCCTTTTCAGCGGAATGTTGTCGAGGGGTTCCGCTAGCGGAACGCCTGCCCTAGAAAGGTGAGCAGAAATTAAATGTTTAAAAACAATACTTATTGTCATTTCAAGTACTTTACTAGAAATGCTCAGAGAAAGAGATTATGTTTAGCAAGTAATAAAATAAATCTCAATAAGGTATGGATAAAATGATTAACAACCCTGTTTTCAATACCTTCGATACTTCACCTTGCAAGGATAACGGCATTAAAACTTTTTCTAAAATGTTTTATGAGTTTGTGAGCGCAGTGGGAAGGATCCTACACCATTCCACCATAAGGAATCCTTCCAGATTATTGATATATTTCGTCTGCACCTGTGGACTGCCCTCTTCAATTCAAACCACAGATTTTAAATGGGTTTCAAGTCCGGAGACTGAGATGGCCATAGCAAAATGTTTGATTTTGTGGCCAATTCACCAATTATTTATTGATTTTGTTGTGTGCTTAGGGTTATTGTCTTTCTGGAAGATCTACTTGTGGCCAAGATACAGTCTCCTGGCACAGGCAACCAGGTCTTTTTATAAAATGTCCTGTACTGGGTAAAGTTCATGATGCCGTTGACCTTAACAATGGCCCTAGGAACAGTGGAAGCACAGCATCAAAGATCTGCCATGAACCACCTGGTACTATACCCTGTACCTTAGAGACTGCTGCCCTATGTACAGTACATAAAATCATTGAACAATGGTCACTCTAATAATGCTTACATACTGTTTTACCCACGTTGTACTGCATTCTAGTCATGGCTCATACTATATACGGTTGAAGTCGGATGTTTACATACACCTTTCTCCAAACATTTTTTCTCATTTTGTCTGTCATAGTTGAAGTGTACCTATGATGAAAATTACAGGCCTCTCTCATCTTTTTAAGTGGGAGAATTGCACAATTGGTGGCTGACTAAATACTTTTTTGCCCCACTGTACATGTTTATTTATATTCCGGACTCTGACATTGCTCGTTTTGCTATTGCTCATTCTGATGTCTTAATTTATTATTTAAAAAAAAAAAGTATACATTGGGATTAGGTGTGTATTGTTATTGTATTGTTAGATATTGATGCATTGTTGGATCTAGAAACATACAGTAATCCTTGCGCTGCACCTGCGATAACAACTATAAAACTGCGGCCTCAACCAATAAACTTTGATTTGATTTTGATTTGATCTAACACCATATTTTACAGCAGTTATGGGGTTCTTTTCTGCTCATATATTCTTGTTTTGACACCAAACCCACCACTGATGTGCGTGGCCAAAGAGCTCATTGTTACATCCAACAAATATTAACGCCTGGGGTTTGCTAAATGGCATTGGCACCTGGATTGGAACTTTGGTCAGATGACATGAAACTAGAGCTCTTTGGCATCTCACACCAGTGGTGGGTTTGGTGTCAAAATGATCATGAATAAGCAGAAAAGAACCCCATACCTACTATAAAATATGGTGGTGGATCTTTGATGTTTTGGGGCTATTTGCTTCCACTGGACTTAGGGCCAGTGTTAAGGTCAACAGCATCATGAACTTTATTCAGTACCAGGAGGCTACCAGGAGGCTGAAACTTGGCCACAAGTAGATCTTTCATTAAGACAATAACCTCAAACACACATCAAAATCCACAAAAAAATTGTTAATTGGCCACAAAATCAGCATTTTGCAATGGTCATCTCAGTCTCCGACTTGAAACCCATTGAAAACCTGTGGTTTGAGTTTAAGAGGGCAGTCCATAAGCGCAGATGAAGTATATCAAAGATCTGGAAGGATTCTGTATGGAGGAATGGTTTAAGATCCCTTCCAATGTGTTCTCACATTTTTTTAAAGGCTCCATGCCGTTAACCTCGCAAGGTGTGGTATTAAAAGGTATTAAAAACAAGGGTGTCAATTATTTTGACCCCTACCTTTTTTGAGAAAGAAAATTATCCCTTGTTTTTTTAAGTGTTTGCCTACAATGTAGTTCAGTATTTGTATTGTTTATTTTATACAGTAATTTTTGCTCTTTATTAAGGGTGTCAAAAATGTCAAACCCCACTGTGCACACTATAATGATTTGATTTATGAGACCTCTACATTCTACTAGTATGAAGGAAATGTACTTCACATTAAATCAACCGTAATGAAGCTTGACTTTCACCCGCTGTACAGGGAGTCAAACTAGCAAGGTAGTTTATCAACCTGGCTTGGCAAAATCAACCTCAATACTCCTCATCAGCACCCACCCACGCTGTATGAGTGTTTATGGTCTCATGAATAGAAAGCCCTTGAGCCCACAACACCATTGATTTTGTTGATTTGCTGATGGCACATAAAATTCGAGCCTCAAACACTTGACATTTGAGCACCTTAATCAACACATCGTGCTCTCATAAGCAATCTATTGTAAAATGGAAAAATGCTCAGCATTCATGTAGTTTGTAAGTGATACATTTCCCCAAACCATTCCACAATTAAGACTAGTGTTTCTCAGAACATGTGCATATGGAATTGGAACAACATTGTTGTTGAAGAGCTGAAAAAGTGTTAGCTGTACCTTGAGATATGCTGTAAATGATCCTTTTTTCCCACCTAATTCTGCTATTTGCTATTTTCCTCTGTTCTTTCAACTGCTCATTGTGACATCAAATGAGCAGTATCAGAAAAGCAATCCCCTGTCTGCATGAGGGATTAAAACCCTAATTAATTCTTTCAGCGCAATGACTTTAAAGGAGCAATTAACAGTCCCAAAGACCTGACTACACAAATACCCTGATTAAAAACCCAGTATCATTCAGCTGATGTGCTAACTGATTGCTCAGGTGATTTCTAGTGCAAACACAGCCATTTGGCATCAAAGAGCTTCATAATCTCTGACAGATCGCGACAGGACAAACTCTTACATAAATATGTAGTGTCTATTTAGAAAATAGAAAAAGAACAAAGCCTTGCAGTGCCCACCAACAACTGTTCACAGATGGAGGAAACAATTTTATCAGGTCTCACAGGGACTATAGGGAGGCTACAGTACATCATATAACAGAGGAGCAATGGAAGGTGTTATCATGCAATATTTTTTGCAAAATGTACCAATTTGTATTATTTACAAACCCAAAGCGTTCTGTTCTTATCATAGGCCATACCGTGGTAGTGAATTCAACCATTTGCATTTGAACCAGTCTTGGAACAGCCCATCCTCATTTGCCTGATTTCAATCATTCTGTTTCTTTTTAGTATATCTAATGCACACATGTGACTTGTGTATCTGTATACTGGAAACACTTATCTCCCTCACTAGCTTTAAGCACCAGCTGTCAGAGCAGCTCACAGATTACTGCACCTGTACATAGCCCATCTATAATTTAGCCCAAACAACCACCTCTTTCCCTACTGTATTTATTTTATTTCATTTATTTATTTATTTTGCTCCTTTGCACCCCATTATTTTTATTTCTACTTTGCACATTCTTCCACTGCAAATCTACCATTCCAGTGTTTTACTTGCTATATTGTATTTACTTCGCCACCATGGCCTTTTTTTGCCTTTACCTCCCTTATCTCACCTCATTTGCTCACATCGTATATAGACTTGTTTCTACTCTATTATTGACTGTATGTTTGTTTTACTCCATGTGTAACTCTGTGTCGTTGTATGTGTCGAACTGCTTTGCTTTATCTTGGCCAGGTCGCAATTGGAAATGAGAACTTGTTCTCAACTTGCCTACCTGGTTAAATAAAGGTGAAATAAATAAATAAAATAAATGGGGCTTTGGGTAAACAGATTGCAAGGTTGTGTATGGCGTGCATAGGTTTCTGTGTGGGTGTGCCGGGCCTGGCTGGGCAGCTTTGTATGCCACAGGAGCTTCAGTATCAGGGCTATGTTTTCCTCTATTGACAGTCAGCCCTGTGGGAGCAGATCCTCTGTGGGGGCACTAAGCAGCGAGCTGAATGGGTAAACCAACCTGTCTGTTGAATGATTTGCAGACTTTAAACTAATGCCGGATGATTCTCACACCCAGAGGGAATGGAATGGCTTTGTTTCGTTGATTACTCATCCTGGAAAAAAAGGGATTTCATTGAATCAATGCATTTAGAAAAGTATGGTCTGTCAGAATCATTACACCAGTCCGCCTGAACGCCTGACACTGACCTAATTTAACTGCCTTAATTGGATATCAATTAATAAAGCACCCAATAACAGAGGCATATAATTTCCAGTCATATGTTAAATAAATCCCTTTTGTAAAAAATAAAATGGATTTGAGGACAAAAGAATGGCAAACACTGACTACCAACCAAAGCCTTTTTGACTGACACATCCACTAAGATAAGATACTTGAAAATGTTACGAATTATGTTTTCATCTCCATCTCCATGGTGACCCAGCTCACATCCTATCATGAGACGTTCTCCCCAGGATTAGCCCACCGTGAGCCCTCTCTCCCAGGCACTGTCACGCCGTCATCAGCCTCCAGCATGTAGGCTAATTTAGCTTGATAACAGTCTGAGCTTGAAGGGTCTGCTAAACATTTCTAGGTCACAGATGGGCTCAATACAGCAACAATGATCAGTAATCTCAGTCTTTTCTTCCAGGAAGAACGAAAAAAATGTGGGATGAGTGAGCTATGGAGTGAATTATTGGGTAAACAGATTGCCTAAGCGTAAAGGATGAATGAACACATCAGGAACAAGTCATTAGCGAGGGACACGCTGTGTTTGAAATGGAGAGAGCACAATGAGGACCAGCAACAGTAATTACAAGCTTTAGAGTAAAATCACATCCTTTTGTTGGTTCCATAGCTCATGATGTCACAGCAGATTGCAGCTGGACCACGACACAGAATCGGCTTTGAAACATTGTTTGCCTTATCACCTGACGCGATTTAGGAGTAAATGCACTTGTAAAAGAACACTTTTCCTTTTGAATAGAGCTCAACACTTTTCATATTTACAAATGCTGACAAGTAGAATATAACAGGCAACCTTGTGGCACAATTGTTGGACCTCAGGGTGCAAGGCCACTGGTTTCCATCCACCCCTCGCCCTTTTCTTTGAAATTGTTATTTGGTCCTTTGTAGCTCAACTGCAATTGTAGCTACAGTGACCTATCCAGTCCACTTATTACTGTTTCAGTAACAACATAATGACTACAGAGAAGATAGAGTTGTTTTCGTTCTTATTTTGGGAGATACATCCACACTCTCAATTTATCCATTGTCTGTGCAGGCATGATTGTCTCGGACTGTGGCTGTGACTGACTCAAAACAATCCCAGTTCGGCTCGAAGCACATGATCATAATTGGGCCAAGTACTCCAAACTGAGCCTCGTCATTTTAGAGTGCTCAAAGGTGGCTTTGTGAGAGACGCTGTGTGGATGTCAGCTGAGGTTTACCACCCCAACACTCCATCTGCCATGATTGGCCTGCTGGGTAATTGATGGTCAGGCTGAGGAAGGGCGCTTGGAGCACAGCCTGTGACAGAGCCTTACAGTGAGGAGGGCGAACCAGGAGGAAAGTATTGGAACATGGAGTGATGGTTGAGGCTGTAATCCTCTGTTAAAGCCTTAGCTCTGCTCTGTTCTGCAGAGAGCTGTCTGAGACAGTGCAGCGGTGATCTCTGAATTAGATTCAGTAGTGTCCTCTAATAAAGGGCCAATCTTCAGTTGAAACAATGAACATCATTGATTTCTAAGACAAAAAATGGATGTGGCTACTGCAGATTGCTCATTTAAACCCCCTATGCTTCCCTAACTCTCCCCGCTACATGATAATGTAGACCAATTACATATGAGGGGTGTTGAAGCTTTATTACTACTACCTGTCTGTGTGTAATGTCCTGTCTCGGAGTTGTGCTCCTTTTATGCAGTTTGTCTTGTTGTTCCGGTCATTGTATTTGAAGCAGCAACATGACCAAGCTGTTGAGGTCAAAACCAGCAAATGTGATAATGAGTGTTTGAATTGCCTGTTGACAAGGAGGCCGATATTTACCGCATGCTCTTATCACTCCATTGATGTTTAAACAGATGTTTAATGAGGTGCGTTTGCTTCGGTATGCATTGGTGGTTTTTATGTAGGAAAACATTCCAGCTAGCTGTCTGTCTACTAAACGGAGGAAATCCCTCATCTCTTGCAAGTACTGTGAATACATGTACGTTTTGTAATTCACTTCATAAATCAATATGAATAATTCCAACGTAATGTTTACAGAGCATTTTGTATGATTGTTGGTAGTAGCAGTGTAGAATAGTGGTTGCCAGCTACTGTACTCCCATTGTTTTCAACCACTGGTATCATTCCTCTATTCAATTACCACTATACTATCACTTCTATAATCTACTACTACTACAACTACTACAACTACGACTACTACTAATACTACTTCTACTACTACTACTACTATTATTACAACTAATACTACTACTACTACTACTACTTATACTACTATTGCTACTACTACTACTACTTATATTTCAATTACTACTACCATTACTACTACTACTACTACTACTACTACTACTACTAGTAATACTATTACTTCTACTACTACAACTACTCCTACTACTACTACTACCACTACTTATACTAATATTACTACCACTACTACTACTACTACTTATACTACTATTACTACTTCTACTACTACTACTACTACTACTACAACTACTATGTATACTAATTTTACTACTACTACTACTACTACTACTACTTATATTACTATTACTTCTACTACTACTACTACAACTACTACTATTACTACTACTATTACAACTATTTCAAGTTCCAGTTTTATTGCAACTACTTTATTACAATTGCTGCTATTCAATCAATGCAGCATACAAAACGCATTAAATGTGATAACCATCTCTGAGTTTTCATGAGACAGACACACATACTGTATAAGTGAATCCTTCCTCTGTGATGCAGACTGATTTGAAACCATTACACAAAATTTATGTGACCCTCCATCTGTTCCTGTGTCTCTCTCTCTGTATTTCCCCCTGTCATTTTTCAAGTTTACTTCGGAAAGTTTGCATCGCTAACTCGTTAATTATGCTACATCAAGCGTCTGGCATCGATTTTATTTTCCAGAGCGAAAATGTGAAATGTGTTCAATAGCGTAATTAAAGCATCTCAATGTCATTTTATTCTCAACATGTCACAATGGATTCCCAGCCTGTCCTTGTGCAGCACTTCTAGTGTTGGGAAGCAGTTCATGCCAATTAGAAAGCCTCAGCAATTACCAAAATGGCCTAGCATGCTGGCTCTGAAGTGAAACGTTTGCAAATATAGTTTTAATGTATTTAGCTCCCGCTGCTTCCCAGCTCCTCCTCACCCAGTGCCCCATGCCTGTTTCCACTTAATTTAGCTCTCCTCAAGACAAGGATAGCAGAGCGTCCTGTTCTTGGAGTATCTCTGAGATACTGTTTATCACATCCCACTGAAACTAATTCATCATCCTAGCTCCACTCTGAAAGGACATGTTTACTGAATTACCTTGAAAAAGGGCTTTTTATTGTCCAATGAAAATTGCAGGTCGCTGCCATTGCCATGCTTCTGAAACATAAATAGTTCTGTATTTCATTAAAAAACTCCTAAAGGGCACCTTACTCACAATCTATTCAATCTAAATATTCACTTTTCTCTGGTAAGGTTTTCTGTCAGCAAAATGCCATAATTGACCCTGCAAAGTGTGAGGTTTGTTAAGGGAGGAAGAAGTCACAACAGCCATGTTTAGAAGGTCCTGTCTGATTTAGGTCAACCTGATTGGTGAGACAGTGATGTCACTTGGTGTCGGCACCGGCGGGATAAACCATGTCTTTGAAATGCTCCCTGCAAGCTGTAATTATCCTGTCATGAGAGAGGACTATAAGCCTGTAGGTTCACGTGCATCCCTCCCTCCCTCCCTCATTACACTTTTTAATCTTTCCCTCCAAAACACTCATCTTTATGGAAGCCTTAAAGAGGCTGGGCATATTCACAAACAACACGGTCGCCGTGATGAGGATGAGAGCAGAGCTGACAACTCGCTAATCAAAAGCAGCATCACAATCTCACTGCATAAAGGACATCAATCAAGACAGGACAGAACCAAGTTTAGGATTCCGACTGCAGCCAGAGTGCAGTCCTGGAGGGCTGATATCACATCAACCACTGTTTTTACTCCACTGCTCTCCGTAGCTCAATCCCGGTCATTATTTTGGCAGACTGACTCCCTCCACCTGCTGTTTGTTATATACTGTAACTAATTGGAATTTTTCTGTATAAACATAGTGGGATATTGTAGGAGCCAGAGATGTAAGGCGTAAGTAGTGAAACACTGTGGAGGAACAGACCGTGCTTTTAATAGTACCACAGAGAAGGGTGTGTTCCACCAACCAAGGCACGGCTGTGTAGCAATGCATGCTGGACATTTATGGAGGTTCTCCTTCATTGGTTCTATCTTTGAGGAGCCCCAGCGCTTGTAATGACCTGGAATAGATGGAAGCGCCACGCTACGGGGCTTCTCACTCTGTCTGCTTCCCAGAGATAGCGCTTGGATTAAGCACCAGGCAGCCCGTGTGGCATGAGGTCACGCTGGGAGCAGCATAGGAAATGAATGTGCTGTGAGAAGCAGCCAGGCCAAGCTGACCCTTTTAATGACTTGGTTGCCGAGCAGATTCTACTGTACCAGGCAGACACATCATAGACACTGTCTTTCCGTAGGAGGGACAGTAAAGGCCTGGCTGCCAGTGATAGTTGGGGTGTGTTGGACTAGGGAGGGGGAGAGTAGGGACATAGGGGACATAGATATAGGGCAGGGTGTTGTTGGTAGAGAGGACGTCACGCCACAGGAAGAAGCTCAGCCCGATCCAAATGTAAATCTTCCAACCTCGCTGACAGAGAGAGCGGAAGTCTCACTGAAAGCAACAACCCAGTGAGCAGAGAATTCCCCCAATCAAGCCTATCTCAAAACCAGCTCAGTTTAATGAAGTATTTAGATGAGAGAAAGTGCCTGTGTGTTTGTGTGTGTGTCCACGAATGGGTGTTTGAGTGCCTATGGTGATGGGTATTGGGCAATATTTTTACATGATCGTTTCTGTTTACAGTACAACAGTGTCAACATAAGAAAACATCTGATCCATAAATTGAGCTGCCTGAACCCTATTCCTCAACGAGACCCTGGTCTGTGTGTGTTCTCATTGTTCTGGGGGCACAGGGGGCTCTAGGAGCCATGCCCAGGAGAAAGAAAAGCAGAATGCACTTTCCTCTAAATACAGGGCACACGATCAATATGCTACTGGCATTTCTAGGTTTCCTTGGCCCGCTACACTTATCTTAATGGGAGTGCGGCCCTATTTTATTTTATTGTGTGAACCCCATATATCATTACCCAACAAATGTAGCCTGCTCAACCATACCGAAGTAGAAATATTGAAGCCCAGAGAAATACTATTTATGCAATTTATTTTTTGTTTCACTGTGCACTACTACATGTTTGTGGCGAATCCATTTCTATTCCATCTTGTTTGTCTTTGTTGTGTTCAGTCAAGTAAAGGTCTCTGTAGTCATTTCCACGGCAACACTTACAAGAACATCCTACAATCAATGATATTTCACCAGTCAGACTAGCATGGCATGCTTCCCATACTAATCAGATATGAGTTTCCATCTAGGCAAATCCGCTTATGTTTACAATGTCTCTGTGCCTTTTCCTTTTCAGAGAGTTCTTTACCAGCCTATGAACACGGGTCTCTCTGCATGGACAACAATTTACTTATTGGTGGATAGAGTTATAGGTAGATTTGAACATTCAACAAAGTGTAGACAACAGGATGTCCAAGAGGTCATGAAACCAGAAAAGTAGGCATGATGGGTACTCTGCATAGGGAATTCAGAGCTTTGCTGGATGGAAAAGGGGATACCTAGTCAGTTGTACAACTGAGTGTCTTCCACATTTAACCCAACCCCTTTGAATCAGAGGTGCGGGGGCTGCCTTCATCAACATCCACAGCACCCAGGAAACAGTGGGTTAACTGCCTGGCTCAGGGGCAGAGTTACAGATTTTTACCTTGTCAGCATGTGGATTTGATCCAGCAACATTTCGGTTACTGGCCCAACGCTCTAACCACCGGCTACCTGCTGCACTCCTCCATAGTGAAGTAGAAAATGGATATATTGGAATGACTAAACAATTTGTCTTTGCTTCCAGCTTTCCGCCATTTCTATATGTGACAATCTGTAGGGCGTTCTTCTCAACTAGTGACAAAACCTGTCACAGCACGTCTCCTTCACCCTCTCTCTCCCTCAAGCGGTAGGATGTCTTTGAAGCTGCAACACCTTCATCAGACAGTTCCTAACACTCTCCCTCCCTATAATACAGGGTTAAACTGAAGGGGGAGAAGCGGGACATTTTACAGAGGGCTATTTGCAAACAAAATCAGTAGGAGACATCCTGCCGTCCCCTGCGAGGCACCATCTGGCCACCACATACCTGTCTCACCTCCACACAATCATTGATTTCTACTATATAGAGAGCCTGTCACTCCCCACTCACACCACACACTGCGCCTGGAGTAAATTCAATCCTATAGCCACATACTGTACGTAGGTAGGATCTCATTTGAACACTGAAACTTCATGACGACCAATTTTAACATGTCAGGAGAAGCACGCAAACAGCCGATTTCCAATGCCTCACTGTATGCCATTACCAGCTATAGACAACTCTTCCTCAAATCAACCCCTTGGGGAGGTAGAGGACCTGTCAGCCAATCAACAACCTACCTGGTCCTTTCTGAATGTGTTCTCAGGGACCTCTGCCAAAGGAGGTGTTGCATACAAATGAACATTGAGATAGATTGATGACTCTCAGCATCAGAACAACAAGGGTGCTCTTGCTTTGTGCATAATCAAAAGGTTGGCGCAGCAGGTGTGGTGTCACAGTGAAAGCAGTTGTGTAAGCCATCAGTGGGACGTCAAAAAAATATCAATATGCACTCAATATATCATCTCCAGGGGGTTTACCTAGGTTGTTAGGGATTATGTTTCAGAACTAGATAACCTTTGCTATCAAAGAAATAACACAAGATCCTCATTTTGACAATACAAAAAAATGTGTAAACTAGGCTGTATTCCTCCAAATAATTATAGCAACATTTATTTAATTGTATGCCAACCTACAGAGGGTGAATTTACTGTGTATGGTTTTAAAATTAAACTTGGAGATCCATGATGCGTGATGCACTCAATGTAGCCATTTATGTTGTCTGTGACATTTCAAGTATGTTTTGAAATACGAGCTACGCTGAGAAGTCCAAGAGTTGCATTCTTGCTTGACAACAGCATTACCTCAGTTGCGGTGTCAAAACATCACCCATGAACTGCATTGAAGGAGATGAAAAATCAGATGTGAATTTGAGTACCACCACTAAAGTAGCTGATATCATCACAGCCAGTCAGAACCAGATGTCTGTTTCAGTTTGTGTTATAGCAAAATTGAAATGTTTTCCCATTCTTTTTGTGTCTCTCTCTGTAGCCAAGGTTTTACACTTGGAACAAGAAAAAAACAATTATTTGAACAAATATTTGCTGCATGTAAAACGTTATCCTTCCAATGTGAGAATGAGTCGTTAGTGATGTCCAGGTGTGCTGGCACAGGGCTCCACTGTGGGCCGTTTATTTCTCCCCTGCTTTGTATGTATTTTATTGGAGACCTCTCCTAGTGGGAGTCATTAGTCAATGTGTTTGGATCCAGTCATACTCCTTTAATTACGTGTTGAAATATGCGGATGCTCTGACCTGATACATATTAATCGCTTGCAGACTTAAAATCTTTTGAGGATATATACATGCTCATTCACAGAGAAAACAGCTTAATTACATAGCTCCCTTTTGGCATTTTTCTCCCAACAATCCTCCTGATTTGTTTTGTTTAGTGTGTATGTGTATGTTTTGTGTGCGTGTGTGTGTGTATGTGCGTGTGTGTGTGTGTGTGTGTGTGTGTGTGTGTGTGTGTGTGTGTGTGTGTGTGTGTGTGTGTGTGTGTGTGTGTGTGTGTGTGTGTGTGTGTGTGTGTGTGTGTGTGTGTGTGTGTGTGTGTGTGTGCGTGCATGCGTGCGCATGCATGTGTTTGTGTCCCTTGTTAATTACAGGTTGCAGCGGTTGGCATGGAGTTATAATAGAATAGAGGGGGTGAAGGGGGAGGGAAGTGGTTGTGATCTTTGCTTGCCAGAGTGTGTGGGAAGGACACCAGCACGTTGACTTCTTCTCCAATGCCCATTAATAACTCTGGTCTGATATGACAGAGTGGACCAGGCAACCCTAGCTCTATGGTGAGTAAAGTCATCTAGCTAGCAGGCTAAAACACATAAACACATCATCTGATAATGGGGCAACCTTGTGTGCATGTATCAGATTCTCTGTCTTAAGCCTGCTACATTGTATGTTTCTCTCCCCTCACTACAGATAGGGAGAAAAAACATGGCATGAAGTCCTCCGCCCTTAGCCTGTATGTGTATTCTGTAGGAATGTATTCAAAGTGGGCAATTAACAGAGAGAGATAAGCAACATACAGTACTGTAGGGGGAGACATTTTCTGTCTCTTCTCTCTCACTCTCTCTTTTCTCTTTCTTTCTCTTTAAATTGCCAGTACAGTCCATGAACAGTGGGGCTGTTGTTGCTGTGCTTTTGACCCATATCGGAAGGAATGAAGAATGGAGATGTATTGTTGCCATGCTTTTGACCCATATTGGAAGGAATGAAGAATGGAGATGTACTGTTGCATGTAAAAGCGTATCCAGCTTTTCAAAAAAGTCAGCGTTGGCACGGGGACAAGTGTGAGGCCGAGCCTGCAGCTAATTAGCAGGTAGAAGCTAGCTAGCTACGAGACTCCACCATGTCATCTGTGTGTTGGACGTATGTGTGAGGCACTCTAGGGATGAGCCTTCCTCACATTCTTTCTGATGAAGTTCTCTCTTTATCATCTCTCCTTTCTCCCTGACCCTGGCCTGTCCTCAGCCTGCCAATGAAAACGCCTCTCTCCAAACCCGTGCTGCTCCACTACCAGTCCAGGTGAAGCAACGCCGACCTTTCTCTAAGGAAACACCGATGCAACCTCCTCACTCACTTATCATACACTTTTTCTGCTGAATGTTTCTAGAAATATTTGAAAAGGCTGCATGGATAATCAATGGAATGTCCATGCTTTAAGTAGAAAGGAAAGTAACCACACCTCCCCAATTCTGCATGGTTCTGCAGTCGGCCAGTTGTTTTGACTCCTCTTAGTGTGTGGAGCTCTTGTAACCTGATAGCCTTGACTCTGATTGAAGACAGCTATTGGAGAGGGCAATCTGGGGCTGGATGGAGAGATTACTGATTGGATGGGCATGAGACAGTTGGTCTGTATCCAGAGAATGAGTCCCAGCCAGTGGGACGGGAGGAGAGGGAAGCGAGAGGGGATCACAGGGTAATTGAAGCCCTGCAGTTTGTAATGGCACCATGGGATGTTCAATACACTACACAAGCCTAGCTTCATCTAGGAGAGGGGTTTGAGTGTGGATGGGCAGCTTTGCCCAAGCAGAGAAAGCCAGTCACTTCTCAGAGTGATGTGGCCAACCGCTCAGCGGGACCTCGCTGACAGCATTCTATCTAATCAATCTACTGTGGGATGAGGAAGGAGAGGGTGCACACATACACACACGCACGCATGTAATCACACCATACACCCAGGCACTCTCCCACTCTGGCAGGCACACATCACAATCATCAATCAACTTGCTCCCTTTTTCGTGCACATATGAACACACACGTGCACTGTCATGAACACACACAACATGGATACCTTTTATAGACAGTATGGGTCAGACACTGCCTGTCTCGCTGCCTGCCTGCTTGTATGCCTGTTTATCTGCCTCCCTCCCTGTCTGCCCACCTGCCTGCCTCACTCACTGCCTCCCTGCCTGGCTGCTTGGCTACCCCTGGTCTAATCCTGGTGTGAGGTAGCTAGAGATAATTCTAGTGTCAGTATATTCCATCTTTAACATAAAAGGCCTATGGTTTTATTAAGTCAAAAAAACAACTTTGTCCTGCCTATTGAAAATGCACATGTGCAGTTCTGCTCTGCTCTAGGTCATCTTAGTCACCAGCCAAACCCACATGTTTGACCTTGGCTTTTATCCACTGACTGTACACAGCAGACATTGATGCATCATGCCATGCAATATGATCAGGTTACTCATACCCGTGGTGGAATTATTCCCCCTCACTTCCCTTCCAGTCATTTATGCCTTGTGTTTTTCAGTCAAAAGCTGATGGCCGCTGATGATGTCATGATGTAGGAGGGGTTGTGGTGTGTGTGTGTGTGTGTGTGTGGACAGTGGTCGTCGGTGTATGGCATACAGGGGGGCTTGGTGTGCTCTCCCTCTTTAAATAGCCCCAGATCTAATCTGCAGACAGCAACAGAGTTCTGACAGCTTCTGCCTCCGCTCCGTGCCTCCTCCCACTAGGTGACACATTCTTTATTTATTTTCTCTCTCCTCCGCTCTGGTATTCACTCCATGGAGCTCTGGCCCCTGAAGCCGTTGTCAGTTCCATTCTCCCTCCATGTCGGGAAAACCCATAGGATTTACAGGGTTTTACTGTCAACCCTTCTTCCCGTTGCGTGGCTCTATGAATCTAGCGTGCCTCCTCTATGTCCTATCTTTATTTCCACGCCACTTCCTCCTCATGGTGACATTGTCATTATTATCATTATGGGGCTCTGCCATGGTGGCTGTGACTCTGTCTAAAGTGTGTGTGCGTGTGTGTGTGTGTGTGTGTGTGTGTGTGTGTGTGTGTGTGTGTGTGTGTGTGTGTGTGTGTGTGTGTGTGTGTGTGTGTGTGTGTGTGTGTGTGTGTGTGTGTGCGTGCGTGCGTGCGTGTGTGTGTGCGTGCCTGCGTGCATGTGTGTGTGTGTGCGTGCGTGCGTGCGTGCGTGTGTGTGTGTGTGTGTGTGTGTGTGTGCGTGCGTGCGTGTGTGTGTGTGTGTGTGTGCACGCGTGTGCGTGCAACAACTGCATGGCACTATACTGCTGGTGTGTGTTGGATGGTCATGCTGCATTGTGTTAAGAGACAGAAAGCAGAATTGAACAGCTTGAACATACTGTCTGATCTTCCTCTGAGCTGAACTGAGTTCTACGGAGCTGCTGCAGACAGGCTCGGGCAGCTCCTCCAGAGACTAACTGTGATCCACCACTCAACTGTACTGACTCCTCAAAGCCCTACCAACTGTGTAAGCTGGCTCTCCTTTAACACCCAGTGACTCATATTCACCTGCTGGAGAGCTCACTTAGTTTAGACTTAATTTGTGTAATGTCAAACCAACAAGTTATTGATTTAGAAATAAATGTCTCTGTTCACTCAAGTAAAACTGCAGAACAGTAGAGTGTGGCATATTTCTGTTCTGCGATAGAACTAAGGGAATGTATTGGCATTCTACCGTATATTCTCCAACATGTTTAAATTATGCCCCCACCTGGAGATGCAAGGCCTCGCATAAAGAAATGACTGTGGGCTATTGAAAAGATGCATCAACCTGAAATCAAGTCTGGCGCATGTGGTTCTCTCTACAGTTCAATTGTGCAGATATGTCTGTGTGTTTTTGTTGTTCTGTAGGACAAGGACAGCTGTACAGTAACCGTCAATACAACCCTCACACTAATGGTACTGTAGTCTATGTGACATGCCATCCCCCATCCCCACAGAGGTGACACCCAAGTCATAGACACACACACACACACACACACACACACACACACACACACACACACACACACACACACACACACACACACACACACACACACACACACACACACACACACACACAAAGAAACTCTCACTCACATACTGTACACTACATCGCTGTACAAACACACACTGTACACACACACTGCCTGTCTGGGGAGTTCAGCTGAAAAAATCTGCAAAAAGGCAACAGGGACACTCATGGAATTTCAGTTAGTGGTGCATTCATTTGCACTTAAAAACCAACAGAACCCAAGCAGATCAACAATGCAGGAACATCGCACAAAAGTCATATTTTGGGAAAACACAAAGGTAATTGCCAAGCTTTTTTTACATGACACTCAGGGAAGGTTGTGCGTTTCAACTGAGGTACCTACAATTCCACAAAGGGAATAGTCAATACCGCAAAGTAAAAAAGATATTTGACAACTGAGAAAGTTCTGTAAAGAAAAGCAACACGGTTTTCCCTTTGTAAAATAGGGTAAAGGCAACGCATTCATAGACAGGTTGACTTGATTGACATTGCTTCTACATTACTTGCTGAATCTTTTGTCAGGGAAAACATGGGGAAACATGATAGCTCTGTATATGGTAGATCATTACACCTACATGTAGACAATGCAAAGCTTTATTCTGTAGAGGATTTCAGTTCGTATTATTGAACCCTGCAGAAAACATCAGGTCAATGTTGCAGGTGCACATCAATTCCCGAAAAAACAATATGGCCGACTTACACAATTGCACAATTACCCATCTACTGCACTGTGTTCTGAACACTGTCCACATCAATGAAATGTGATCATTTCCCATGTACAGCTATGCTGTGGAACTCAGGTTGATGAGTCAATGTAATGTTAACCCACACTATATTTCTGCATTTCTTTCACATTTTATTTCACTGTGTACTATCTGCTGAGAGGAAGTGAGAGAAAAAAACACAGAGTGAGACGAGGTGAAATCCATTTCTATGAGATATTGGCTTGACCCTCCCCTCTCCATGCACAATTAGTTTGATACAAACTGGGGGCATAAATCCTAGATGATTATTCTGTGTTCAGGAGGAGAGCAATGAGCAATTTCGTCCTCTCTGGAACAGCAGGCGACAAGGAAATTATTTTTGTTGTATTATGCAGAGGTTGGTACATTTTGCACCATCGCCAAGATCCTACGAGGAGCAGGGAGCGGGAGGAGGGAGTGTGGGGAGGATAAGATATTCAATTAGAAAGTGGATGACATAATATATATTACTTGGTTTTTGACGATGCCTCCAAAAAGGAAATCCATTTATGTTTTGCATTGTTGCTTTCACTTAGAATTATGATCATTTAACAATGGTGGGCTTTTCACCACCAAGGTTGAAGTGGTTTTTACCTATCAACAATAACTCTGGAGCTTCCCCTCTCTCTGGAGATGAGGCTCTTCACTCATGATCAAAATGTAAATGGAATCGATGCAGCCCCTCCAGAACACAAACGCAATTAAAAGCTCCGTAGCCTCCCCTGGATGTGGGCCAGCAGCTGTTGCTGTTGGTGGGATAGAGGACAGGATAGATGGTCTTGGCCAGACGTCTGAGTGGAGCGAGGTGACCGCTGGCAGCCTGGCAGCCTGCTGCTTGCTGTATGAGGGTGCAGATTGCACGTGGACATGTGCTCCGCTTTCCTCTCTGTGTGCTACGCTTGTCACTGGGGATGATGAAGCACCCTGACACTCCCCTTGCTCTCTCTCTCTCCCTCTGTCCCTCTCCATCTTTAGCTTCCTCTCTCATCCTTTCTCTAACCCTCCTCTCCCCATGGCCAGTGTAATGGTAGTGTTGAAATGTAGGGAGGGAGCATCTCTGCTGACTCCGGAGGAGAGTGCCTGTTTATTAAATGGAGTCAGGGGAATTCAAGGACTGTGAGACAGTGGAAGAGGCTGGGACTGTGCTCTCTTACGATAACTCCTTCTACCTGCCTACCATATGGCTGAATCCCCCCTGGCAGGCAGGCAGAGGAAGATGTACAATCACCAACAACACATCCTGTCACTACTACACTGCACCTCTCACTCTAGCACCAAGACACCTTCTTCACTGGAACTAGGAGACATTATCCTCTGTAATATATAACTATGACCTGGAATGACATGATAAAATGCGTAAATTGCCCTAAAAATTCACTCAGAACATCCCTGATGCAGCCTCGTTCTTAATTCAGCACTGCTCTGCCTAGTGCTTTCATTTGGCATCTGGACTCATTTTGAGAGAGAGGGAGAGGGAGAGAGGGTTATAGATTAAAGAAGAGAGGGATAGAGATAGGGAGATGGTGAGGGAGGGACAGGGGTGGGGGGTGGGGGGGAGAATGAAGAAGAGAGAGAGTTGGCCAGCACTGTAAGCTGAGAGAGAAGCTGTGTTATCCCTGTTCAACGGCGGTCAGAAGGCAGGAGAGCCAGGCGCTGAAGATGCAACCCATTTCACCTGCCGTTGAGTTCACATTCCCCATGCAAGCTGCTCAAGATACCATGAATTATCCATTTGACGCATTATTAAAGTATTTACTCACTCTAATACATAATGGAGAGTAATGATGACAGTGGGATAATAAATAATAGGCCATGCTTGCAGAGGAGGCTCATAATATTCATTATAGATAATGTTATAGATCCATCCTGTTCTGAGGCCATCGTTTTAAGTGATATCATTGGTATGCATATTGAATAATTGTTTCATGCCCTATACTTTATGCTCCTTGTCTGTGGTATCACTGCATCCATATTGTTTTCCTTCATAGTATTATATATGAAGAGCAGTACTGCATTAGATATCAAATATATCTCAAATACACGTGTGAGAAACGGCAGAAGAACATATCAGAGAGAGATGGCCAGGAACTCTCCCCCCCCCCTCTCTCTCTCTCTCTCTCTCTCTCTCTCTCTCTCTCCTCTCTCTCTGCTGTTGCAGTGGCCTGATTAGCACTATATCTGCAGAGAAGCAGACTAGTCTAAATATAGCCAATAAAAACAGAGAACCAGCCTCACCATCTAGCCTGGCCCTGATGGAGAAGGGGGAGGCCTTGCAGACTGGACCCTAAAGTGGGCCTACCTGCTGGGGGATCATGTTTTTGTTTCATGCCTCTGGCGGGCAGCTAGCTAGCTTGGCACTTAGACAGAGAGGACCGTGACTGTTCTGTGCTGCTGTGTCTGGCCTTGATTAGACCCTCCTAATGACATGCCTCAGTGCTGCCGGCAGGGGGCTGGAAGCCCACACTCACACACAGACACTAGAACAGCCTCCCTACTGCTAGGCTGCTGGGGTGGGGACACAGGCTCATCTCAGGCCGTCCTCCTTGTGAAGGACACTTCTCCCTCTAGTTCACTATGACAATAAGTAGCACTTTAATCAGTAAGGTAAAATGGACTCCACACCCAGGGAACAATGAGATTACGTAAAGGACTCTCACATCGGGTGCAGAAGCCTCTTGATTGATTCAACATGGTCCTTGTAAACTACTGGGATGTGCATCAAATCGTGCCCTTCAGTCGAGAACAAACACTTGGTTAATCATACACTTAGAGGCGACTTGGTAATGGTTCCGAGAGAGTAAACAACAAAAACAAAAAGGAGAACAAACTTTGCTGCTAGCAGTCCCAGGGCTGTAGAGAGCAAGGAGAGGATAGCAAGCAGGCAGCCTGTCTATCTGGGATTTGTAATACATGACCAGGAAGCAGAAGATGTCCTCCATCATCGCTCTGTCCTCAGTAAAGCACGATTATATTTTGGGTTCTGATGGGGTACAACAGTTGAACTAAGCTCGTGTCATTTACTGTATAAGTAATATTATTCAAAAATCAATGGGTAAATATAATTAATTTATAAGTCCAAAAATAGATAGCAATTGCAGATTGCCCTTTTAAAGCTGGCTTAATGGCTTAATGCCCCTTCCAGAGACGTTGCCTGGTGCAGTGTCCCCACTCTGTCCTCTGGCTGATGATTGCTCTGACATCCGTTGGCTGTTGGTTTGTTTGTCAATTCAAACCAAGTCAAAGAAGGAAAGAGAAATATTTGCATTGTGATATAAACAGAACAAAATCCCAATTCTGAAGCTGTTTGGACAGGTCTTTATCAATAACACCTCACAATACAGTGCAGAGCGTTCGATTTGGTTGCTGGGGGGCAAGAAGAGCTCGGATAAAAACGTGCCATTTTCAAGGGATTGTTATATAAATGTTAAAACTATTTGTTTTTAATATCATCACATCTTGAAGAACATACTCAGAACGACACAATTCCAATTATACAGGAAGTAATTGCATTCTTTTCCCAATTAGTATATGTCAATTGATCATGTATTTTCAGATACGTGAGCGTAGGCTATCCATTTGGCATGTTCTGTGGCTAGTAGCTAGCTAAGAAAACGACGTGTCATTTAGACTGCTTCATCAGAGATGAGACTTTTAGAAAGAGTTTGACATCGGCAAGTCCTCATCCTGGTAAAGTTGTCAGTCAGACTACTGTCATCACCATTGGTAAGAAAATCAAACCATATTTGGATATAGCTTTCTAGTTTATCCCTTGAAAGTTAGCTTGTTAACTATCGATATTGACGTGATCTGCTATTAGCTAGCTAGCCAATTTGACATGGTCCATCAATCAATATAGCCCATGTCTGACAGCAGCAACAGTGACTAAAGACTCTTACATTTTTGGGGGAAAGGTGATCATGTTCGCTAACTTCGCTAGGTAGGCCTACATTATCTGTAGAAAAAGTACATTAGGTCTACTTACCACTATGTTTAGCCAACTGTAGAAAGTTTCTACAGGTAGTTTGCAAAGTAAACATTATCAGCTAACAGTACATTGGCAAATGTGGCCTTCAGCCCAAAAAGGATGGGAAATTAACCTAAACTACTCATACTTGTCAGGTACAGTTCATATATCAATCAAATATCCAATTAATGGTGGCCAATATTGAGATATACAGTGCACATCGAAAAGGATTAAGACCCCTTGACTTTTCCACATTTTGTTAGGTTACAGCCTTATTCTAAAAATGCTTCAATTATTTTTTCATCAAGGATCTCTCTGTACTTTTCTCCATTCATCTATGCCTCAATCCTGACTAGTCTCCCAGTCCTTGCCACTGAAAAACACCCCCACAGCGTGATCCTGCTACCACCATGCTTCACCGTAGGGATGGTGCCAGGTTTTCTCCAGAAGATGACACTTGGCATTCAGGCCAACGAGTTGAATCTTGGTTTCATCAGACCAGAGTACCTTGTTTCTCCAAGCAGGCTGTCATGTGCCATTTACTGAGGAGTGTATTTAATCTGGCCACACTGCCATAAAGGCCTGATTGGTGGAGTGCTGCAGAGAGTGTTGCCCTTCTGGAAGGTTCTCCCATCTCCACAGAGGAACTCTAGAGCATTGTCAGAGTGACCATCGGGTTCTTGGTCACCTCCCTGACCAAGGCCCTTCTCCCCCGATTGCTCAGTTTGACCGGGCGGCCAGCTCTAGGAAGAGTACTGGTGGTTCCAAACTTCTTCCATTTAAGAATGATGGAGGCCACTGTGTTCTTAGGGACCTTCAATGCTGCATAAATGTTTTGGTGACCTTCCCTAGACCTTCCTCGACCTTCCTCGACACAATCCTGTCTCTGCGCTCTACGGACAATTCCTTTGACCTAATGGCTTGGTTTTTGCTCTGACATGCATTGTCAACTGTGGGACCTTATATAGACAGGCGTGTGCCTTTACAAATCATGTCCAATCATTTGAATCTCCCACAGGTGGACTCCAATCAAGTTGTAGAAACATCTCAAGGATGATCAATGGAAACAAGATGCATCTGAACTCAATTTTGAGTCTCATAGCAAAGGGTCTGAATATTTATGTAAATGTGATATTTCAGTTTTTTATTTTTAATAAAAATTATTTCCTCACTTATCTGAAAATACATGATCAATTGATGTTTACTGAAGAATACAACCTTCCCACAACTTTCTCGGAATGGTGCAGTATAGTTGCTTGGCTTCGGAACATTTGCAGCACATTTAATAACTCTCTCTGTCCTCTATTTTGTAAAGTGTGTTGTATCTAATTGACCGCACCTGGTGTTAAGGAGTGCTTGTTTCCATTGAAATGGTGTCTGTTTAAATAGACAAAATTGAACAGCTTTGTCTGCATAAAAAACATGGCATGTTGTCACGTTCTGACCATAGTTCTTGTGTGTTTTCCTTGTTTTAGTGTTGGTCAGGACGTGAGCTGGGTGGGCATTCTATGTTGTGTGTCTGGTTTGTCCATTTCTATGTTAGGCCTGATATGGTTCTCAATCAGAGGCAGGTGTTAGTCATTGTCTCTGATTGGGAACCATATTTAGGTAGCCTGGGTTTCACTGTGTGTTTGTGGGTGATTGTTCCTGTCTCTGTGTTTTGCACCAGATAGGGCTGTTTTTTGGTTTTCCACGTTTGTTGTTTTGTAGTGTTCATGTTTATCTGTTTTAATTAAACATGAATCAATATAACCACGCCGCGTTTTGGTCCTCCTCTACTTCACCACAGAAAAACCCTTACACATGTTAACTCCATCCTGGTGGCACAGTGGATTAATTCCATGGTTAGAAAACAGAATACTATAGTTTTGAATCTCACTGATGCCATGTCACAAAAAAAGAAGAGTTTTTTTCATGATAAATGCCTAAGGACATTCATTTCCATATATCCTCTCTGTGCTTTTGGAGTTTGGATTTCAACAATGTTTTATTAAAAGTCTTATTGAAACATTCAGTGGCTGTTTTAAGGAAGTTGTTAAAAAAACTCAACATAACCTATAATTTCCACCATCAGAGCAATAAAACCTCCCAGAGTAAGACCTCCGTGCAACCTAAAAATAAACCTTTCCAGAACAGGCTATATTTTCACTTTCATTCTCAGAAAGTAAAAAAAAAAAACATTCAATTTTACCGGTCAAGAAACATATAGCTTCGTTCCCAGAACCAATGGGATACCAAAAACGTATGTTCCCACAACTTCCAAGGAACCAAATGTGCTAGCAGTGTTTAGTGTAGTGTTAAATACTGGCTGTGGTCTGTGTGAAGTTGTATTGCTTGTTTTTAACGACTTCACACAGCGGGTGGATGCTGTTTGGTCTTGATTTGCAATTCAAAGATCCACTACTGTTTCCAAACACGGTTGTTAGACTATTAAACAGTGTGCAAAGTTAAGGGTTGTAACTTTTGGCTATCCAACTAAGTTTGTTATTCCTCAAGGATACTCTGTGGTGTACTGGAGTCAGAGAGCAATAAAGTATATTCTGCCCGAGCTAGCCTCCCAGATAAAAAAGAACATCTTTGTGAATAGAAAAGTAGGGTATATTGATCTTGTTAACCTTTTTTTCTATGTTTAGATTGGTACTAAATGCATCACCCATAAAGCTATGACCATTCCAAAGGTTAGTTCAGGTGTGTGTGTGTGTTTGACGTTGCCTGGACATCAGAAGAGCTAGTACAGCATCAGAATAAAACAAGCTTGCTGAACATGAAAGATTGGTATGCAGACGGATTTTGGATAGAGACTCAGGGACACTCAAGTTATAGACATCCTCTGTTGTACATTATAAGCCATTAGGCCAGTTTTGTCACGAAAGAGTGGCTCTGCAGCAACAGGTATGGGTATGACAATAGTTTGGCATTTGGATGGTTTATTTAGTCCCTCACTACATTTCAGCTTTATGTCTTACTTATTTATTGTTCTGAGGCAGGCGGGCATGCAGCAATGGGTTGAGAACAGCGTGAGGTAGTGTTTTGCACAGTGTCTATCTAATTGCCTGACCAACAGTAGCTACAGTAAGGCCTCGTTCTAACCAGATACAGTACTCTGTCTCCACACTAGGCCTTGTTCTAACCAGATAGTCTGTCTACACACTAGGCCTAATTCTAACCAGCTAATCTGTCTCCAGACTAGGCATTGTTCTAACTATGTACTTTGTGTCTCTACACTAGGACCCATTCTACCCAGCTAGCACATAACATTCTGAGAACCATGTGTTTCTTAGAGCTTAGTTGTCCCTTGGTTGTTTTGCATGCAACCTTCCCATAATGTTTCCCACAGGTGTCCTCATGGTTATATTTAAAGCAATGGTCTCAAGTTTTTCAGAGAACGTTAAGAAACAACGTTCTTCTGTGGGAATTTCAATACTTCATCAGAACATTTTCTACAGATTTCTGCCATTTACTGGCCCCAAAAAGGGGTGAAATATGGGTAAAATAATTATAATACTTTCCTGATCTCTCAGATATTGGACAGACACTTCAAAACAAACTTTATTTTGATAATTATTTTGACAATCTGTTTTGCCGTGTGTGAATATGTTATTCAATGTGTTTCTATGGGCTAATAGCAGTAAGGTCAAATTCAATGTTTAATCAAATCATTTGTAAATACATATTTTTTTATATCTACAGGGGCATTTTAACACTGCATTGTTCTTAGCCCTGGGCTAGACTAGCTTTTCCTGTGTTCACACAAGTATTTGTTAACCCTGGGTTAAGGATTCACCGTTGTATTCCAAAGCCCTGGGCAAATGGACAAACACAACATGCGACAAACATTCTATCCCTGAGACGCGACCAATGTTACAAGCAATTTAGCACATTGTTTCTTCTTGCTTCTAGCCAAGCATTTTATTTCCAACAGTGATGGTTTGTATAAACCTCGGGAAACAATGCTTCACTTTTAAAATTCAATCTCGCCCTTGTACAGAAAATGCTGTGCATGAACGAGACATTAACATTTATGATCCAGGTGAAAACATGCAACAATATTATTATCATGGATATATCCAATTGAATGTCAATAGAAGCTATGAAAAAAGACAAAAAATGAGGGTTTGCTGCCCTTCCAGCTGTAGAGTTTGTAGCTTTAGTTGGCTACGTGAGAAGACATTAGCCAGCCTGCATAGCAACCATTTTTGTTAGGCATAGCAACCAATCTCTTTGTACAGATGAAAGTTTTAGTTTTTGTCCTCAGATGGAAAAAATAGTATGAATTTATTTATCAAAACTCATTACAGGCATCACGAGTATATGTCAATTAAGTGACAGTACAGATTTTGTGATTGGACACTGAGCTATCTAGCTATCTATTGTTCTTGACCTTGTTTCACACTGGCTATTTTGACACTGTGTTTCTGGGGCTAGCCCCGAAAAGTCGGTGCTAACCCTCCTCCGGAGCAGGGCCCACTAGCTCTGAGCTAAGGTTGGTGCTATCCCACTTTAGAATGTGTAAATGCGAATACGTGCTTAGCTCTGGGCTAAAATCTCCCTTAGCCCAGCACTAAGGAGGCTCTTAGCCCTGTGCTAATGTGCAGTGTTAACGCGCCTAAATAACTGTGTAAGAATGGTATTTAAAAACATCTCCATTCCATTCTCAGCATCAACAAAACTCTCTCTATCCTCTATCATGTTAAGTTTGTTCAGGTGTGTTGGCCGCGTCAACTAACTGGCCACACCTGATCTCAATGAGTGCCCGTTTCCTTTCAAATAGAGTCTGTTTCAATAGTCTAAAATGAACAGTTTTGTAAATTCTTATTGGAACATGTTCAGAACATTATGTAATCACCGTAAAATAACCTATAATTTCTGTTCTCATAATGTTAATAAATCCTTGCAGGAAATCTTTCAGGGAACCACAGAAGAATGTTCTCATACCCTCCCGGCAACCTAAAAATGTACATTCCCAGAACAGACCAAATTTTCACTTCCGTTCTCAGAATGTTTCAAAAACACTCTGTTTTAACCATCAGGTAACTTATGGCTTTGTTACCAGAACCAATAGGAAACCAAAAACTTACATTCCCACAACTTCCAAGAAACCAAATGTGCTAGCTGAGTAACTAGATACTCCGTGCTACACGAGGCTTCGTTCTACCTAGACACTCTCCACACTAGGCCTTGTTCTAACTAGATACCATGTCTCCAGAGCTCTGCTCCAGTCTTCAAACCAGAACCCAGAGCTCTTAACCTCGGGAGCCCTGGGGAGGGAAGGCCCCACACGTCCCCTTCATCCCTCCCTCCTGCAGCTAGGAGAGGCCAGAATGAGACCGTATATCATCTAGTCAATCATCCAGAGATATGCCCTTCACTTTAACAAGTCTGAGAGCATGTCTGCCATAGTCTCTCTGCCATTTGTTCTGCAGAATTTGGGGTCAGAACAGTTTGCGTTGAGCTGGACTGAGCTTCAGAGAGTCTTAAGACACTTCCTGCCATAGTCTCTCTGCCATCTTTTCTGCTCAGGACACGTTTGAAAGGAGGCAACGTTCTGTCCCAGCAATTAGCAGTCAGAGTAAGTAATGGTGTCACCTTGGTCCAGTTGTCTGCCACTGGTCCAGGCAGTGGGGGTAAGTTTTTGATGGTGTGTGAATTTTCCACAGATGCATGCGTCTTTGCGTGCCAGTGAAAACTATCTGCAAAGGTGTCATAGCCTACAACGTTGTAGATTCCTTTGGCCACAGGCATCAATTAGTGTTGCTGGAAAGGAGTGTGTGAGACATTTACAGAAACATTTACAGCGAGCGTACGTGCAAAGGGCACAGTGTCTCCTGTTGGTGTCAAGGTAAAGCACTTTCAAACAAGCTTTTAAAACAGACAACACTCCTGACTGTCTCTCACATTGTGTTTTTCCCATTGTGCAGATTTACATCATCCCTACCTCAGCACCACTGTCGTTTGTTCTTCACACACCATTTTCTTCTAAGTCCTAACCAAAGACCAACGCCTTTACCAAAATACCCCAAATACTGCTCTGCACTGCACCACAATTCTTAAAAAGGCTATATGTCATTTTAACTCCCTCTACAACTCTTCTTTACCTAATAATTGATTCAATTAAAAGAAAGAACATTGAAAATAGTTGATGCACTTTACAGATGGCATCCTTTTGCCTTTTTGGATGAATGCAAGACCAAAATGCAAGACCAAAATGCAAGACCAAAATGACAGCTTTGCTGTTCGTTCATCACTCTGCGGGACTGAGCTCCCAAGAAATCTCTCATTGATCTTACCAACATGGTATGATAATTAGAAAGATTAGGCTGTAATTTACATCGCAATTGAGAAAAGAGATAGCATTGCTGCTTACATCAAGGCTTGTTAAGGAACGCTTTAATTAATTGGGGATGTGGGCACTTCACTGAATGCATAATGCTCCATGAGTTGAGCATGCAGGACAAGTGAACAACCCAAACTAACCTGCAGTTCATGACCACGTCCGGATTTACCTGATTAGCATGGCTACGGATGCAGATGGAGATAGTTTTTGATTGTTGATCGGGTAACTCACATTTATGTCACCACTGCATTGTCCCCTCACACATAAATGAACCTGCTTTCCCTATGGTCCATAGCAGATGGGAAAAGACAGAGTTATGCTATTTTTGTATAGTCAACCATGGCACACACAAGTGAGGTTGAGACTAAATGGATGGGTGGATATGGATTTGGTGCTCTGTAAAATTGAATGTAAATCTCAATACTTGAATAGCTCTACTTAACATGAAAAACAATCATGCTTTTGCAGTTTCAAATATGTGAGTACATTCATACATTCATAAAGACCTCAGTTTTGTCCACATCAACAGTGAGATTATTTTTGTCAACTAAATCCTGTATCAGGAGGGCAGCGACTGCTGTGAATACCCAGTGTGGATGCAGGAATGACTGGTGCTTAATAGTCAGGCCCTGTTTTTATTGTCATGCATCTGCCACTGACTCACATCCATAGCACTGTAGACTGAAACATGCTGACCCTCCTTCCTGGTCCCAGGCATGGTTCTGGGAGTAACTGCTGCCTGTAGCCAGAGATAAGCTACCCTCTCTCTCTCTCACACACACACACACACACACACACACACACACACACACACACACACACACACACACACACACACACACACACACACACACACACACACACACACACACACGCACGCACGCACACACACACACACACACACACACACACACACACACGCACGCACGCACGCACGCACGCACACACACACACACATGCACACACACACATTCTCTTGTCCTTTCTCTGTATTTCACCATTTTCTGCAACATGCAGGCTGTCTGCACACTTGCAGACTCGTTCAGTAGCTACTGTAGGTTGCAGGAGATCTGATGCTGTGCCATTATCCCCCTGTAGCCTGCTCTTTGTTTTTTGTGCCGATACAAACCGAACCCCGAACAACAACAGGTCAACACAAAAAATCTTGACGTTGGGCAAAGCACTTCATCACCCTGGACTTTCTGCTCTGCCAGCAGTAACAGCTGATTCTGGGGGTTATATGTATTCAACCCATGACCTTAATTAGCACAGTGGAGATCTCCATGGCAACAGCTGATTCTGGGGGTTATATGTATTCAACCCATGACCTTAATTAGCACAGTGGAGATCTCCATGGCACCACTGTGGCCCGCCCCAACCCCCATCCCTCGTTCCTTTATTTCATCCCACGTCAACTGCAGCAGCTCTCAGCCAAACAAGGACAGCTAGACTTTAAATGCTCTGCCAATGAGTCATGTAGTTTGCCTTTTGGCAAGTGGCAAGAGCACACAGAATGAATAATCAAGTGAACGCTCTGGGTCAGGGGCTTAGATTTATGTGACGGGGGAGAAGCTTTAGCTCTGTGAAGGGTCATTGTAGTCATGATACCCCTATACTCCATCCATCCCTCACCCTCGCCACAGTGTGCTTCTACATCCATCCATATCCCTCTCTACTTCCACTGTATTGATTAAACACTCAGGCAACCTAATGCCACGGATGGATATTTTAAATGTAAGAACATGATCAGTGATAGTACAGGAAGAATGGGAAACAGTTGGCGCGCTAAAAAAATGACTGTACCTCCGCTTTACTTGCTGACACGGCTGCAAAGTGAGCGACTTATTATTTGTTCCCAAAATCAGAACACATGAAGTCGTTCTTGCAATTTCTCCATCAGCTATCTATACAATTTCCACTGAATAATCTCTGCAACAGAACCAGGAGCAAAGCAAGGGAGACGTGAGTCATAGTTGAAATGAGGACAGTGGAGCTGCTTTTCTTGTCAGTCTCTTGTCAGCCTCTGTAACTTTACATACAGATAGGGATGTCACTTTAGAAGGGGGTGTGTGTGCACCCCCTAGAGATCCTGCATAAACTCTGCCATGCCACCTGGAAGTAAGCTCAACTCACCCTAGACTATTAACAACACAGAGACAATATAACTAAATATTCACTTCCAGCCTGCATGTATGAAAGCTGTGCTCGTGGACCTGTTGTGGGTTGGGGTGAGTCTAGGTTCAATGAAGGTGGAGGTTAGCAGGTGACTGCTAGAGGGTGACTGAGTACACACGCAACCCGAATGCCCTTTCATACCCTCACCACCACTGTCAAATGACAAAAATATTAATCATCAAAACAGTTTGTTGACACATCCTTTCCCCACTGTCTGCTCTTACCTGTGTCCCTGAATAATGAATCTGTCCCCTCGTCTGTCTGTGCATCTTTCATCTCCGTCCCCACCGCCCCACCGCCCCACCGCCCGCCTGGTCTCCTGCCTGCCCGCCCACAGCTGACGCCTGCATCTGAACACTATTGACAATGACAGTGGTGGCAGTCATCCATGCGGAGCCAGGTGGCGGGCGGAGTGTGACTGCTACCACAAGGTTACAGCAGCACATAAATAGTCTGAGAGAGAGGGGGCTTGGATCCCTCTGGGTGGAAGGAAATGTCTGGCTGAAGTTCCAGGCCCATGCTCCTGCAATCAGTCACCAATTGTACTCCTATCTCTATCAACTGATCTGAGGTGTGCACTAAGATCATTGTTCATCCATTGCCTACCAATGGACTTCAGATGATTGTAGTGCTTCAGAGGTTTTGGGGAACTCACCCCTGCCTTCTAAGACCCTATTTAGATGACATATGTACACAGGCTACTCAGGAACAGAAATTAGGTAATGAATGACATTTTAGTCTGGGGATTCTTGGAATAATACTGCCTTCATAACCAACTGTGATAAATAACAGTTGTGAAGTTTATAATTACAAGTTGGGTGTATTCACATGCTTGAACTGGGAAATGCCGTCAAACAAGGAAGTCATTGAAAGGCTTGTGATTGTTTGATATTTTTTGCCCATAAAAAGCTACTTTCACTTTCTAAATCAATAGGAAGACGAACAGAATCAATTTTGCATGAACAATTTGTATTTTGTTCTTACTATCAACAAAAACTGCTGAAGATGCTGCTATGCTTGTTGTCTTACTGACAGATGACGTCGGAGGTTACTAATCATCACCAGTTGGAGGGGTGTTCAAGTGGATTTTTCCCAATCGTATGCTGGTATTTACAAAATTACGAGACGTTGTGAACGCTGCGTTATCTTGTTCATAGACATTATAGGAAGGTACAACAGTATTGTTGGCCTACTAAAATGTTACTGAAATATTGTAGAATAGTGGACCATATGGTGTTGTCAGGAGGGTGTGAAGCATTAAGATTCAGGTGCAAAATGGTGGTACACAGTCAGGTCTATAATTATTGGCACCCGTTGGTAAAGATGAGCAAAAAAATACATGTCCATGCTCAAACATTTTTTGTTTTATTCAAAAAGTGACCAATGGAGTTAAGGTCAATGGCATCATGAACTCTATCAAGTACCAGGTCATTTTTAGCCAAAAACCTGGTTGCCTCTGCCAGGAGGCTGACACTTGACCACAAGTGGATCTTCCAGCAAGACAATAACCCCAAGCATTAATCAAAATTACAAAGAAATGGTTAATTGACCACAAAATCAACATTTTGACCACAAAATCAACATTTTGCTCTCTTCCATTCAAACCACTGATTTTCAATGGGGTTCAAGTCTACTTGAAACCCATTGAAAATCAGTGGTTTGAATTGAAGAGAGCAGCCCATAAGAACAGATGAAGGATATCAAATATCTGGAAAGATTCTGTATGGAGGAATGGTCTCAGGTCTCTCCCAATGTATTATCCAATCTCATAAAACATTTTAGAAAAAGGCTCAGTGTCCTTGTCCTCGCAAGGGGGAGGCTGCTAGAGTATTGAAAAAAGGGGAGGCAATATATATATTTTTTATTGCTTCTGAAACAAAATAATTTTATCTGAGCAAAAACATAAAATTAATAGAATTCCCAAATGTTTTGGAGCGTACAATACAGCTCAGTATTTGTATTATTTATTTTATACAGTCTATTTTGCTCATCTTTAACAAGGGTGGCAATAATTATGAAGCACCTGTAGATGAGGCAGAAAAAGTCTTGATGAAACATTGAGTATGGCCTTACTAATAGTAATTAGCCCATAGAAAAGCTTTAAACATCACATTCATACATGATATTTAGTGGGTGGGGGGGACATTTTGTACTGGGGAGGATGGGATGGGGAGTTGGCGGTGTAAGGCCACCTCTTTTTCCTTATTCTTCTTCACATACAAATGTTATTAGTACAAACTCCAGTGTGATCAATATGATCATGTCTCTGTTTGTAGTTCTTACTTTTTGTGTCAGCCTAAGGGTACATATGGCATAAAGTGTGTAAATTGACATGAATATTGTACCTGAACCCCCCTCCCAACAAATAAATAGCAAAGCAAGCAAAAATGTGAGTATGATTTAAAGTATCTGTCCTATATCTGAGAGACATAAAAAAGCTCAAGATTTGTGTATATTGTTTTTTTATAGTGGAATGACCCATCCTCCTATGATGTGGAAAGGCCCTATCCAATTCATAAATTTTTTTGAGTGAGTGCATGTTCGTAAGGGGCTCAACTTCCGATGGTGGGGTCAAATTCATTTGTAGCCGGACACTACAGACAGAAGTTGGCACATTGGCAGTATCAACTTCAGATGAGTCCCGTGAAGCTTGTGGGGGTCATATAGCAAAACGGAGAATACCATCACGTTTATGAGAGTCTTAACTTTCAAGCCCAAACTGTTCGGACTCTGCAAACGATTTTATGAGAAGACCGATTTTCTTGATGTCTCCTGGTCTGACAAACACCGCTGTAGCTCTGCCATCTTCCACCACAGGAGCAGAAGGCCGACATTGGCGGATATGGTGGATTGAGAAGCAGCCCATGCAAAAAAGATATCTCTATCTTAAACCCATGGATTTTGATGGGAATATCGATTTCCATGCGGACATCAAATCTAGGGGGTTGAAAATGATCACCTGAACATGTTAAAGCCCTAAACAGGTATTTTATCAATTAGCAATTCCCTTCACAATGAATACTTCTCAATAGTTGTCATATTAATGACCAATACATAATACATTACATATCAGGACATAACATCACATAATCATTAACGAATAGCCTATAGATATTAGGAAAACCTGCTGTATACAGTATGTGGATGTGATTGTGACTGTGGGCACCTGCAGGATAATTGCTGCTGGATAATACCTTCTGGTATTAGTTCTATCCGGAGTACTTGGAACGTCAAACTCTGACGTCACTCTATTGAAGTTGGAATTCAAAATGGTTAAGGTAAGGGTTAAGGTTAGATTAGGTTAGGTTAGGTTAGTTTTAGTTTAGGGTTAGGATTAAGGTTAGGATTAGGGCAACAGGTTGGCGACACAATGTAAGTTAACTTCTAAAATAGATTTTACAACCTCTTCTCGTGTGTGATATTCTGTATAACAACTGTGATGCATATTAGTCTACAAAGGTTTTAGTAAAAGGACTATGCTTGAAAACACGTGCACATTTTGCAATCTGAATTTGTCGCCAAATCAGAGGATATGAATGGAGTGGAATATCTCACTTAAAGGGCACTCCGGTGTGAATCATCAAAAACATTCATAAAACCGCAAAATAACCAGACAATGCATGCCTGGTCAGATAGGCCAACAGCCAGAATTGATCAAATGAATCAAATGCCTGATTGAAAGGTTTTTAAAGGTTTGAGGCCGCAGATGCTTGGTTGCCTGTTGTTAAAGCTGTTGGGCTTTTCAGAACAATCACATTATAGGCTCATTCTAAACTGGGTCGATTCACCCAATCATAGCAAAGCAGTTATTAATATTTTGCCCAAAACCACGTGAGGTTTTGTAGGTTCCTCAGTCTGTCACAACGAACCATAATGTAATAGTGATCTAGCTGCCCTGAGCGTTTCCCTGGTACAGCCGATGGAGAGGAAAAATTGGTCTCTTGACAAGTAGGTCACCTACTGTATTAATTTGGGATATTCATGCTTTCAGACACATTCATAACCTACATGTCTCCAATTTCTTCTTTGGTATTTGTGCCCCTTCAGTGCAGTGACATTCAACCTTGCAGACATTTCACGGGAAGTCCAAAGAAAATGGTTTTGTCAGTGTGAGTAAAGTATGCTCAGAGACCATCAAGTAATGTAGCTATTCTATTCTGGGGGCCTGCTTGTGCACGTCAATGGATGCCATTTCTTCACACCATTAACTACAGCCCACTGGTTTTATTCACAGCTCAAAGATAGGCCAAAAACAATCCTAAAAACGCCCACAAGCACAATTGCTAAAATTGATATAAGCTGTTTCAACCGGTCTGTCGCCAGCCTGTACAGCAGGAGGAACCATTCTCTCTCTCTCTCTCTCTCCTCTCTCTCTCTCTCTCTCTCTCTCTCTCTCTCTCTCGCTCTCTCCCTCCCCTCTCTCTCTCTCTATCTCTCTCTCGCGCGCTCTCCCTTCCCTCTCTCTCCTGTATCCTCCCCTGGAGGAAGGGGAAGGGTTGCAGCTGCACATTATGTACAAAGATGCATAGCAAGCCCCCTCAATCCTCTACCTCATGTAATGGTATCTAGTCACAGATAGCTGGCGTTGTAGAACAGATATGTGGCTTACCAGGTTGATTTGATAAGGGCCAATTTTGTACCTCGCCTGGGCTCTAACCAGGAACTTTCATTATCATCTATGCTGAGTGCAAGGTCCACAGAGAAGGAGAGTTCAAAGGGCCTGCTAATCCACTGGGTTTTACAGGCATGCTGGGCTGGTCATCTTAAAGTAGCTGTAGCTCCACAGCGGTGCTTGGTAAAAGAGGCTCAGGGGAACGGTATGCCAGCCTGGTGCAGTTTTCTTTTCTCTCTCCTCTCCACAGCTCCCTCTCAAGGTTAGAAGCCACTAAAGCTTTAACTCTTTATGTCCCACTGCTAAGGTGTTACTATAGGAGCGTTATGGGTCATTCTGACGCGGAACTAGCCAGGTTACTGGTCAATGAGGTCATCCGAAGATCACGTCCGGGTCACATGACACTGACTGAGGAACACAGGAATGGAGATGGGGGAGCAGGGGGGGGGGGGGGTGCTGACTGAAGTCAGTACAGATGATACTGAAGTCGCCCTGTCGTGTTGTTCATGTGTAGAATTTAAGGAACTTTGCTGGAGGCATAATATCACCAAGTTTAATTGGAGAATTTAATTTCAGCTCACAAAGGAGGTCAGACAAGGTGGAACAAATTGACATAGTATTGCTTCACTTCTGTTTTATCTCTGGTTGTACGTGATGCTATAGGAAACCCTTTGGCCCAGTTGTGGCAGGTTTAGTGATCCTATCAACTCTCAGAGGTGACGGTAAAGCCTTCAGCATAGCCCAGTGAACTCCATGTGCTTGCAGGGCAGCTGGTGAGCGTTTCCCCAGCCCCTCAGCTTGGCCAAATCCTGCCCTTAATCTTCAGTAAATTGCCTCGCTAGTCGCTACCAGCATGCTGGGCTGGGGCACCCTCACTGGAGAGGCCACGATAAACTGGGCAGTCAACCTAGGAAACTGGCAGGGAAATGGAAACAGTTGCTTTCTGGGAAACGGTCCACCAGGGCACAGAGACTGATTGTAATTTGTGATAAGTGGGCTCAGGTAAACTAAAGGAAACCTACATCACCACCTGCAGCGCTAACACATGATTAGTTTGTGGCCACAGGGGCATCTTTTTAACACTGTAGATTTTTTTATATTTTATTCAACAAAGACCCTTCCAATTAAGGCACCTGTTCTCACACTGAACATGTTTTTTTCAGACCTGAGAGGCTGGGTTGGTGCACCAATTTGCAATTGTCATAATTGTGCTGCTAGGCAATGAGTGTCACTGTGACTGCACACCTAGTGTCCACCCTTTGACACTACAGCTGTCAGGTGGCCTCGTCCGTGCCACGGGGCACTGTCGGCAGGGGAACAGAGAGCAAACAGAGGAGAGGATAAACGTCCACTGCAGAAACAGCAGCCTTTGATTTGGATTTAGGGCTTCCTGTGGCTACCTCTGTGTTCTGACCAGATTTGAGCGGTGCTGAGCTCTGTGGCGGTTAGCCGAGTGTGCCGACTCCCTTGGCGTCCCCCACCGTGGTGCTGGTGCCCGGTCCAGACTGGATCAGGACGGAGGCCCAGTGGCTCTCTGACTGATCTTCAGCCAGCTGTTTATATTTTGTATTCCTTCCACCGCATCACACGTGGCCCAAACAATGCACCGTTTATAGAACGCCACAAAACATAAAAGTGCTGCTTTCTGCTTTCTAATCAGGTTATTTACATGGCATTTTCCTTTGTCCATTTTCATTTTTGCAATGTTTCCTTGATTGTTGCTAGATTGAATCCCGAGCTGACAAGGTAAAAATCATTCTGCCCCTGAACAAGGCAGTTAACCTAGGCGGTCATTGTAAATAAGAATTGGTTCTTAACTGATTTGCCTGATTTGCCAGAACAGTGATTGGGCAGCCAGACTCCGAGTTCTAAGAAATGGTGCATATTGTACTCTGCCAGTGATAATTGCTCTAGGTATTTCTTTCTTCCCTCCTCTCATTAGCTACCTTAATTCTTGCTACTGGTTTTCTTGGCCGCCCTATTTGCATTTTCCTCTCACTGAGCAAGGAAATCTTCCGTCCTCTGCTCTTCGTATGATTCTACATAATGACTAGCTCCACATAATAACAGTTCCCTTTTGGTTCCATCTAAAGACGTGCCTACCACTCGTCTCTCTTTGTTTTGCAGCATGCCTGCTCTTCCCCTCCACTCTCCAATTTTTCTGTTCTTACCGCCTCATTTAATGCTTTCAATTTACCAGTCTTATATCTCTCTAATACCCAATATGGATGTTTTCTTACATTTGCTATTCCTTAGCTATTTTAAATAGCTTTTATTCATTTGGATTCAGTTTTAACAAAAAAAATATATTTCATGCTGCAGAGGATGCTGTGATTTTCATTTGGTTCCATGTTTGGCTGTCAGAGATTGCAAGGGTAATGTTGACATGATACCCCGAATTAAAACATTCCTCTACAGCTGCTATTGCTGTTGATGTGTGGAGAGTATATTATCAGTGTGTTTCATTTTGGAGTCTTCATTTAGATTCTGTTTTATTCTTTCTGTGAAATTGCATAATGGGATTCACAAATGTGACACAATTGAATGGTAATGCTGGAAACATCATATCTTGAAGCGCGGCGAGTATATAGCTGCTGTAATACGTTTCTGTATGTAAATAAGATCAATGGCATCTCTCTATGTGATTGCGATGCCTTTTAAACTGACAGTTGTTATGATGACTTCTTCTCTACGGCTTGGTTTAGTTTTATGTATGGTATGTAACGTTGTTTGTATCATGCCTCCATCTCCTCTCCTGTCTTCACACCTCCAGCACAGACCAATGGCTGAATTGAGATGAGGCAAGGCTGTGGGTCTAGCTATACTATAATTGCCAGTTTTAGATCCACTTCCAAAAAAAACTATTTTGGCTCTGCCATGGTGGCTCTACTTTAACCCCTTCTCCTAAACTCTGTGAAGGCATGGGGCGACATTACGATAGCCTCCCCTGCTGTGGTCATGGAGCATGTCTGAGATAACCCACATACTGAATGCAGGTCTGGGCCCGGGGCCATGTACTGTCCTGGTCCTGTATGACCAGGGTTCAGGCCTGGCTGTGGAGACAGTCATTTATGAGCTGTTGATACAGTATGTGGACTGACGGGAGCTCTGCTTGTCTTTAACCCTGAGAGCTCTGAAATCAGGCCAGCTCCCTACGGACCTCTAGAGATAATCCTATATTTATCTCTGCTGCCTCCGGATCGCCATACGCCATCAGGCTTCTCCAAACACCATCCTACAATGGAGTGATGATCCACCACCCAGTCAGTCCAGTTCAGTTCACATTCACTCACCACGTTACCCTGACTCCCGTTATTGAGTTATTTATTTGTTTTTCTTAACAGAGCCAGTAATTCATAATTTATTTATGTGACAGATGTTATCTATTATGTTATTCATTTCATGTGGCCAAGAATGAGAGATTTTCCGGAACATTAGGCAGCCATGCATCTGCCGGTACATTGAGCACTAATGCATTTTTTCACCTTTTTAACGTTTTGCTATTAATACAGTCCACAATGGAATAAATTAGCAAATTGCTAAATATTGATACTACTGCCACTACTGCTGTTGTGGCTAACACAATCTCTTTCTACCAATTTCAATATTTCTATTTGTGTTCCCTTCAGAACGGATGATACATCGGCTGCTATATTGAATCCTTTTTGGGGTTCTGAAATAAGAAACGTAATACTGTATATGTTGGTGCTGGCAGAGCTAGACAGAGGTAGCTAGTGTTTTTGTTTATAAATAGCTCCAGCCAGCATTATTCCACTTGCAGGAGTCCCATAATCATCAATCACTAGAGCACCGGTGGGTTTTTTTGGACTCAGAGGGAAGCGTGAGCTGTGAGTGAGCGGTGTGGAGCGATGTGAGCCGTGCCCTTGCACCTCTCCCCATGTGAGTACATAAAGGAGGAAGTGGGCGTGGGGGAGTCAGGGGAAGGTGGTGGTGATGGAGTGAGTTTTGACCCCTCGCCCTCCCACCCGTCCCTTGGTCTGGTCGGACTCTATCCTCCCCTAGGTCTCCAGGGCACTGGGCGTGCCCCCAGCCCCCCACTCCTGGCCCCCTGATCAGAGGGAGGTCGGGAGGCAGGTAATAACAGATAGGGTGGGGTTGGAGTGGGGATGTGTCAGAGAGCCACTATTTACTCAGAGAGAGAGAGAGATATGGAGAGGGAGAGAGAGTGAAAGGAGGGAGAGAGGGAGAGGGGGGAGGACATCCTCTGGACGAGGGGCAAGATAGCAAGGGGCAAGGAGGCAAGATAGCTTTGCATTTACACATGTGTATGCACATTGCACACACATGTACATACACATGGACACCCACGAAATACACACACACATACACGCACATCAATCCTGCATTCTAATATCAATGAATTTTTCAAAAGTACAGTAGACATTCCATAAAGACCCACACGCTGTCACACACTATATGATCGACACACATATTCTTCCTGTTCGCTCATCCCTTTTTGATGCAGACACACACTCTGATCTTTTCATCGCGTTACCATGGCAGTTGTGAAAATACAGTAGATATCCAGCTGATAACAAAATGGTTACGTAACTAGTGCAGTGCCAAGTCCTGTGTCTTACCTAAGCACACCTCTTCTCTCCCCTGTGTTTCTGTTTCAGCCCAGATTCCTGGCTCTGCCCTGCTTCTTCTACAGCCACTATTTAAAGAAGGTTTCATAGGACGCTGAATACATCTGAACAACACTTATTGTTGTGTACACAATGATATCGGAATTAGCCCTCGAATGGCAAAAGGAAGATGGTATTTCTAATTACAGAAGCAGAAACCGATGTTCTCCTGCCACCTGCACCAAAGCCAAAGTGATGTCATCTTCAAATCCTAATTAAAAGCATCTCTATTCCGTGAAATGCATTCTATACACTTCATTCAATGCAATCCTCTCAAGGAGTAACTCCCCCATCTACCTTACTCCTCCAGCCCCCCACCACCACCCCCGGAACCTCATCCCCAGTAAGGTGAGACAGTGGCGCATGCTGCCCGCTATAGTGCCTCACCTCCCGGAGTTCCTTGGCCACATCCTTGAGCTCTTTGAGAATGCCGTCCAGCTGGTTGATCACCATCTTCATGTGGCTGCGGATGCGTTCTCTGGGGGTCTGGCTGGGGGTCTCAGAGGTGTCCCGGTCCGGAGCTCTGCTGAGGGACATCCTTCACAGGGCGACTTGGGGCCAGGGGCCGGCGGGCTGAGGGCAGGGGCGGGGGGGAGCCGATTCGGGGTCCATGTCTCTGGCCGCGAGGAGCCTCAGTGCTACTGATCCGAACAGGGGCCCCGGCCACGCAGGGAGACCTCAACATCTTAAAAGCCCCTGGACAGCCAAAAGACCTTGCCTGGCCTGAGCGCTCAACCCCCTGGCGTTACCCTCTGCCATCCATGGCTCCAGGATGGATTGTACCAAAAATGAAGCCAAAAGAAACATGAAAAAAACTCAAGTTAGATCCACGGAACAGGAGGATGATGAAAAGAACAGGAGCTAAGATGGTGTGTGTGAAAACACCTTATATAATAGTGTTGAGCCAGAGAGCCTACTCATCTCATGTGTCAGTGTGTACGTTTGCATCGGTCTCTGAGGAGGATATTTATTTAGATCGTCTGTCAGAGGAAGTTGCTATTTTCCCCTCCCACTCACCTTCCTTTACAGTCTTATTTAGCTGGTACGATGCAGTGACTTGGTGTCAGCCAGGTTACTGTAAAAGAGTGCATCCCAGGTTGTCAAGCTGAACAAGGGGTTCATGTTCAGCCTCCCTGTAGATCAGAATATCCAAGCAAAGAAAAGTAGAACTCCCAGCAGTTGCTCATTTTTTTTAATGATCTTGGTCTACATTATTGGTAGGCAGTAGGGACAAGCTTTGGATTCTAAATATACTCCCTCAGTTTGGCATCTGTCTTTTTTCGGGAGAGAGGAGAACAAATCCTTGTGAAAACAAGAGATATTCCTCCTGTGTCCTCCGCCGTGCACGGTTCCCTTTCTCTTAGAAGTGACGGGAGAATAAACTCATCTTGAAGGAATAAAGAAATAGCCCACATCAAAAGCAACTTCTGCACCCATCCATTTTATGTTCAGATGATGCCCGACATGTGTTGTTCATTTCTCGTCAAAGAGAGGAGTAAGGAAGGTAGGAGGAGGGGTGAGAGTCTCTCTGTGCATGTGTGTGTGTGTGTGTGTGTGTGTGTGTGTGTGTGTGTGTGTGTGTGTGTGTGTGTGTGTGTGTGCGTGCGTGCGTGCGTGTGTGTGTGTGTGTGTGTGTGTGTGTGTGTGTGTGTGTGTGTGTGTGTGTGTGTGAAGAATGTCCAATCTTTTGTTCAGTGGCAGGGCTTAGTCCAGGTGGCAAGATTGAGGATAAACGGACATCTTAGCGAGTAAAATGTGACTAATGAATAGAACGTGCAGGGGAAGAATGACAAACCAACATGGTGATGAACCAGAGGAGGTGAAAGAGAAGGAGGAAGAGGAGGGTCCTTCCCCTGGCGTTAGGGTCACTTGCGTGTCCTTCCTGCCCATGCAGTGTCCCAAATCCTGCCCTTTCAGATCCGACTGTTGGTCCACTCTGGTCTGCAGGGGTGTGCCCAGAAACCAGACACCAGAGAAGATAGGAAGAGATGATTCACTTCTCTCTTTCACTCCCCGAGTTGTTGCTAAGGGAATCCAGCAGTCTGCCTGGTTGTGCTGCTGATTGATTCATTATATTTCCTCCTTTGTATCTGTGCATTTCTCCTTTGGTGAACAGTTTTCAAAAAGGCAGAAAGCCCATCTCCATCCAGCAGTAAGAGGTAAATCCCAGTAGCGCCTCCCCAGGGACAGCCGGAGCCCAGGCACAGGCAGGGGGGCGAGACACACACGGAATCCAGGCTGATGCTACTGCCAGAGGGCAAGCTGGCCAATCACACATGACACCTGGAGAGACGAGAAGGAAAGCAGTTGTTTTTTTCTTCCTCTCTCTCTTTTCTCCTCTCAAGGCTCAGCAGCACTGCAAATAGAATACAACAGCAATAGAACAAGGAAGAGAGGGAGAGAGAGGGAGAGAGGGAGGCAGGGAGATAGACAGGAATTAACTGCGGTGCTGGAATTTCCCAATGTTTTTAGCTGCTGTGAAAATGCACATCTAGTCTCAGCAGGACTCTCCCACCTTCCTCTTATTAACACCAAAACACAGACACACACACACTTACCTTCTCTCTACATCAGCAGCTGTAGCTGTGTCCAGGGCTTGCAGTCTATGCTCCTCTGTGATACTGACTGATTAAATGCACAGGAGGATCATCCAAGCCACACACATCCTGCTAGTTCTCTTGCAGTCTCAATCTCTCTATCAAAACACACACTGACACCCACCTCTCTTTCAGCCATACACTCACGTGCTCGCACACACACATATTATACTCCCCGACTTGTTCTCTTTGTATCTACCTCTCTCCCTACATCACTTACTGTCTTCCTAGAGAAAGCAGCTCCAGTCAGAGGGCGAAGAATTAATTCAGTGCCGTGGCTCAATGGAAGGAATGAAGGAGAGCATGTGGGAGGATGGAGATGTGGAGGAGGAGGCGGGATGGAGGAGGAGGCAGGAGGAGGCAGAAGTGGAGGTGGGCGGAACGGCCCTGACAGCAGCACTCTTAGACAGCAGAGAGAGGAGGCGGCTGAAGAATAGGGACCAGCAGCAGAGTATAGATCCGGCTGCTGCTGCTGATGATGATGCTGAGGCTGAAGCTGTTGCTGCTGTAGATGCTGATGCTACCGTTGCTCCAGTGATGATGCTGTGGAAAAGAAGAAGCCACTCGCCATCCTCATCAACCCTGCCAGCGTCAGGAAACAGCAGAAAGAGCTTCTGCGTACAGAGCTGTGGAGAGGATCTGTATCAGTCAGAGCCCTCTGGAGGCTGCTCCTGACGCCAATCTGTCTCTCTCTCTCTCTCTCTCTCTCTCTCTCTCTCTCTCTCTCTCACTCTCTCTCTGTCTGTCTCACTCTCTCTCCGTCCCGTCTCTCTGCCCCTGCGCCCTGAAGTGTCCTCGCTGACTGCCGGATGAAGGCAGGCTGATGCCAGGGTTTATCGTGAGGCTCAGGCTTCTGCCAGCACAACTTGCTTTGCTTCTCCGCTCTGACTGTGTGGAGGAAGGAGGGGCCTGGCGTTTTAAAGGCACAGCACTAGCTAGGTAGCTACAGTCTCCTCTGCCTGGATCCTCTCTCCCCTCTCTCTTTCCCCTCTATGTATCTAACTATCTTTTCTCAGGATGGACTCTTCCTCCGCTCACAGACAGCCGTCCCTTCACTAGGGAACGAGTGTCCAAAAATTGCTGGCTGTTGCATCATTAACACACAAAGCAGGTTGGGGTTGTTATGACCTCATCGAGGAGGGACTGCATTACCTTCCCTCTCCCTACACTCCTCATTAGGATGTTTTGATCATATCATCTATCTAACCCCTCCAGAGGCAATTATCTTAATGGGAAATCTGTAACAAAAGCATGTTGTGTCTTTTAGCAAAGCAACAATGGCATGTTTTACCGGCAGTTTTCAGCAGGTAGTGAATGTAGGTTTCCTGTGGGTTTTTGTGGGTAAGTGTGCTAAGAGGCTTTGACATTCTTTTGCATAATTGTTAAGGGAGATGTGCTGGAAATCGAGGTCCAGATGAGTCTGAAGTGAGGACCAGTGTGGTTTGGACTACCAGGATCACAGACAGTGTACCACTTATTTGAAGGGCTAATTGGGAGGATTCTACAGTAGAACATGTATTCCCTTTGTACATTTGCTTTGATTAATAAAACATCAGCTTTGCATGTTCTCTTTCTCCTTTTGAAAACATCAGTGATAAATACTATACCATATTGAAATACGTCTCTGTGTACCTGCAACTCTATATCTCTTAGATCAATACTTCATTTACATATGGTTAGCAAAGCATTGACTCACTCCTGCAGGTTCATGCTCTACAGCATCCGTAGAGTACGACCCCGCCTCACACAGGAAGCGGCGCAGGTCCTAATCCAGGCACTTGCCCTCTCCTGTCTGGACTACTGCAACTGTTGGCTGGGCTTCCCGCTTGTGCCATCAAACCACTTCCAATTTATCCAGAACGTTGCAGCCCGCCTGCAGCCCGCCTGCTCATTCATACACTCCACTGGCTTCCTGTCAGGACAATGGTGCTTACCTACGGAAGGAACTGCCTCTCCGTACCCCACACCCCAACCTGATCACTCTATGCTGCCTCCTCAGGTCTCTTGGCCCTCCTACTCATGCGGGAGGGCAACTCCCACTCAGCCCAGTCCAAGCTCTTCTCTGTCCTGTGGTGGAACCAGCTTCCCCCTGAAGCTAGGACATCTTCTGAAAACATCTGAAACTCTACCTTTTCAAACAGTATCTTAAATATTTATCCTCCTCACCTCAACCTCCCCCCCACAAAAAAATCCAACCAGCACTTGCACTTGACCCCTCCCCCTCCCCTCCCCTCCCTCCCCTAGCTCTCTACTGATAGTTACTTTGTTGAGGAAAAGTGTACTTTCTATCCCTGTGATATGTGATTGTCCCACCTAGCTATCTGTAGATGAGTGCACTAACTGTAAATCGCCCTGCATAAGAGCGTCTGCTAAATGTAAACATTTAAATGATTGACATCCTTGATAAAGGGAAAGCTATTTTTTACATTTCTTAAACAGATATGGTTTTGAATACCTCACCTTGCGAGGATAACGGCACTGAGCCTTTTACTAAAATGTTTTATGAGATTGGAGAACACATTGGAAGGGATCTTAGACCATTCCTCCATACAGAATCCTTCCAGATCTTTGATATACTTCATCTGCGCTTATGGACTGCCCTCTTAAACTCAAACCACAGGTTTTCAATGGGTTTCAAGTCGGGAGACTGAGATGACCATTGCAAAATGTCGAGTTTTTTGGCCTATTAATTAACCATTTTGATGTGTGCTTGTGGTTATTATCTCACTGGAAGATTCACTTGCTGCCAAGTTTCAAGCTCCCCACTCGGCACACACTGGTTGAATCAACGTTGTTTCCACGTCATTTCAATTAAATTACGTTAAGCCAAAGTGGAATAGACATTTAATTGACATCAAATTCCGAGCAACAGCGAGCACCAAAAGTTTTGTGTGTGTGTGTGTGTGTGTGTGTGTGTGTGTGTGTGTGTGTGTGTGTGTGTGTGTGTGTGTGTGTGTGTGTGTGTGTGTGTGTGTGTGTGTGTGTGTGTGTGTGTGTGTGTGTGTGTGTGAGTGAGTGACGTGGCAGAGCATTACGTAGAGCCAGGATTTTCACAAACAGCTGTCCTTGATCATGTACAGTATTTGATTTGGGTTTACTGTTAAATGCAATAACTGTTTTCAATATCATTTTTTTTTCATAATTGCATTTGTTATGAACAGTGACCATATCTATTGCAAGTGTATTCATAGTCTATTTTAATGGATGTGTCACCAGTGGAATTCCAGTGGGTTGAAAATAGTTCCCTCTCAGGGATGCCTTCATTGGAAAGAAATGCCATTATTTCCTGCTATAATATATATTTTAACGGTAAGGTCATCCCGACTATTGAGTTTTACTATGAATCTGGAGCGAGTCCAGAGAAATATTGCTTCCACTTAATATTTATCTACCCTGGATTTATTGTGCCTGGCCGTTTATGGAGAAGTTTTATAGAACACAATATTTTTCTTGAGGGGCACACACAAAGACGTGCTGAGCGGCCGTTGTACTGTAGACCTATAACGGATCTGAGTCTGGGTGGGGTGTCTTGACTGCCTCTGTTTACCTCACTCATAGTCTACTAATATGATATTTCAAGGACCAAGGATCTTTTTATTACAGTTCATTTTTTTGTCTTTCTTCCTTGGATGCTTGTCTACACCACAGCCCCCTGGCTGGCTCTGCTCAGGACGCGGGCAGTAGGATGTATTTCTCCTAATAAACCTGAGAGAGATGAACACAGAGGATCAATAAAGGTCGTCTAGCCTCCCTCTGCCATGTTAAAGTATATGTCCAGTAAATATCTCACTTTTAAAAGTTCATATTCTGTTAACTCACACCCAAATAATGTTGTTGACTCATCCTGTACTCGTATTTGTGGCAAAAGCATAAATTGGAGTAAAAACACATCAAAAACCCCTCCTCAAACTTGTATCTCCTCAAACAGAGTGTTTGGAAAATGCTTGCTCCTTCCTCAGAGAGGAGGATGAGCTGGCCAATCAGCGGTCTACTCGCATGACCGGTGTATACCAACTGTTGTTGGGATACGCCCACACCATTCCAACACAGAAAAGTTGCTTTTTAAAATGCTTAAAAAGCTTTTTTTTGGATGGAAAACAATTTCACTCATATTGGAAATTAATTATAGGTCATATTTCATATAAATCTGGAAACACTGGGCAGTTACTTGGATGGCTGAGCAGAATGATTTGTGAGTGTTCTAAAGTATCAAGCACCACTTAGATGGAACTAATCATGATTCCCTTTGGAGAGTGATCAAACTTTAACAGGAAAAGGACATGCCCATAAAAATCCCTCTGTGTCATAATCTAACAGTCATTAATTGATTTTATTTACAGAGGGATTTGTTGTTCCGATCTTCTCCACTGTGTGGCACTGTGGTGTATTTGTGACGTGGGTAGCTTTTTGTTCTCTGTCAGTCTTTAGCAAAATGGTGGCTTGAGAGAAGCATCAGAAGTTCACAAAAAAAAGGACATTTGAGAATATTGTTAAAATAGCAATACAAAACAGCGGATATAATCATAGGCAACAATAATAGGCTTATGATACGCGTGTACAAGGATTCATCATTTAGTATAACAGGTTACATTAATTCACAAATCTCTTGGAAGACATTGATAAAATAATGTGCTATTTTGGATAAGCAGTTGGTTATGTCTACATTAGAGGCATATGAGTAAAGGGTCTATACGCTATTGTGGAGGCACCAATAATTTCCTGTGACATCATACCAGTATGTGAAGCTGCACAGTGTCTACGGCCTTTTCCCAGCCCCATGTATTAATGTGTTGTGTTGAGTCTCTGTCATGTTGGGTCTGTTTGTTTTTATGTATGGGAGTTTAAATTATTCTGAGGTTTGATTCGCGGCCAAGTTTGGTCTGTTTGTTCCTGTACCTCAGGGACAGCTCTCTGTCAGGCGCCTGCCGGGGGATAGGATGGGATGGCGCATCTAGCTGCTGCACTACGCTTGGCCACATTCAGTCATGACCTGTTTACTGTGCTCTGTCTGCCCTGTTCTTTACTCCAGATCTCCCACACCACACACCCACAGAGAGACACAAACCCAAACGCCTTTCCTGCAATCAGCCTATTCTGTTCCTCATTTAGCTTTTAGTTGATGCTGTGTGTGTGTGTGTGTGTGTGTGTGTGTGTGTGTGTGTGTGTGTGTGTGTGTGTGTGTGTGTGTGTGTGTGTGTGTGTGTGTGTGTGTGTGTGTGTGTGTGTGTGTGTGTGTGTGTGTGTGTGTGTGTGTGTGTGTGTGTGTGTGTGTGTGTGTGTGTGTGTGTGTGTGTGTGTGTGTGTGTGTGTGTGTGTGTGTGTGTGTGTGTGTGTGTGTGTGTGTGTGTGCGCGTGCGTGTGTGTGGGAAAGCAGCGAGCAGGGCAGGTCACACACACAGGACACAGTGTGATGGATCACTGCACCATGGGTTTACATTCCTGGCCGACGAGCCATGTTTATTTTAAGGCCGGGTACAAATGCAACCACAACCATGTGTTTTGCACATCTCTCTCTCCCGAGATCACTGTAGTAAGAAGGCTGAATATAAGGGTCGTCCTCTCCACCTGTTGTACTTGTGTGTGATTTGTATATGAGTGTGCAGTGTAACAGGTTCTAAGAAACTTCGATCGCTGGCCGTTCCCCTCTTATGCTTATTACATCGGTGCCGTGCCACAAGCCTCTTGGTCGCTCAATATAATGGTAATGTTTTCTTTCTCTCCCTGTTTTTCCTTTTCTGCTCGTTTCCCTGGGTGCCCTCTCTGTCTCCTTGTGAGATGCTAAGTAGCAGTCCCCCTTTAACCTCACCCTTCTCTCAGTATCTTTGGTGCACCGTGCGTTTGCCAAGAGCTATAAACTAGTGTAATAGAATTGCAGAGGGGTTAGCCAAGATAGCCCCTCACCCCTACTCCTGGCTTCCCAGACGAGTGCTAACAAGCTCAGCGGCCTCATTGTGCATTCATAGAGAGGGAGGCGTGCCAATGTGGTTCATCTGCCCTGCCGTTATATCGCGCTCCTCTCTCTCTTTCTCACCTTCTCTCTCAGACACACCTATTCCTTTCTCCTAGCTGGCATTATACTCTTGGCTGTTATATTCTGCTTTCCTTGTGTCTCTGATGAATAAAATGTATGATTGAAAGTCCTGCTTTAAACTACAGTTGTGCTGTTGTTGGTTACTTGTGTGAATTTGTTAAGCCCAGGGAATAGTGACAGCCAGGTGAGATTTAGGTGAGATTCAATGTTATAGGAAGATGTAAATTTGATCACCTGTAGCTGCACTTTATCTCCACACATATCTCTATGTTTCTTAGCACTTCAATGAAAAACCATTAGACACATATTCTATTCATCTTTATGCACAGCCCATACTCTTTAGCCTATTTGTTGATGGCAGACTTCATTCGTCTTCTGTCAAGGTAAAACACTATGTCTTCTTCACTTACAGATGAGTGGCATGTCTCCCACCCGTTCACTTGATGGTTTTCCAGATCAGGTCCTCTAATAGAAATAATTGAAAGTACTGCTCTAATGTAAATGTCCCTCGTGACGCTGAGGTAAATGAAATTCATCTGAGGCTGTCAGTCCATTAAAATAGCTATTCTTTGAATGACACCACCAGATATACATGTTGTGTGGCATCGCATTGTTGGCATTGTGCAGTAGGCTACAGGAAACACCTCCATGAACAAATACGGTGCTTCCCTAACATGCCAAACTCCTCTGCAAAGTACAATTGAACAAATACGGTGCTTCCCTAACATGCCAAACTCCTCTGCAAAGTACAATTGAACAAATACGGTGCTTCCCTAACATGCCAAACTCCTCTGCAAAGTACAATTGAACAAATACTGTGCTTCCCTAACATGCCAAACTCCTCTGCAAAGTACAATTGAACAAATACGGTGCTTCCCTAACATGCCAAACTCCTCTGCAAAGTACAATTGAACAAATACTGTGCTTCCCTAACATGCCAAACTCCTCTGCAAAGTACAATTGAACAAATACGGTGCTTCCCTAACATGCCAAACTCCTCTGCAAAGTACAATTGAACAAATACGGTGCTTCCCTAACATGCCAAACTCCTCTGCAAAGTACAATTGAACAAATACGGTGCTTCCCTAACATGCCAAACTCCTCTGCAAAGTACAATTGAACAAATACTGTGCTTCCCTAACATGCCAAATTCCTCTGCAAAGTACAATTGAACAAAGAAAGGTGACGTGAATAGCCATGCTAGCCCACTGACAACATGTAGCCTACATCAGCAAGTACAGTAGATATATAGCATGTACAGCAATTCACAAATCAACAGATAAAAGTTAATAAATGACTGAAATACAATATAATGGTGGGAGACCATTATAAAACACTGCCAGTGACCATATAAACTCATTCTAAGTGTTTTAACATTATTCATGGGACACTGTTTCATTAACCTACCTCTTCCACGTGGGTACAGTAGAAAGGGATGAGGTAAGGGGGCAGGGGATGTTTATGGGGGAGAATGTAGAAGGAGAAGGAAGTGTGCGACGTTAGAAAGGGCACTTACAACAACAAAAGGAATGCACACTAATATCAGGGGTTTGAACTGTTCAATTGAACTGTTCAATTATACAACACTTACAACACTTGTTACACCTGTTCCTCTGTAACATGCATGGATTGGTTGGATGATGGATTGCTATTTAAGTGACAGACAGGTGTACCACAGTTCAACTCAACAAATAGTGGTTGCCACAGTTAAAACTAATGTGGCTGGATTTTCTCCCCCATCTCAGCGTCAGCTAGAACATTCTTCTAGCAGCACATCAGATGTGGCCTTCGGGTGCTGGCTAATGATGCCTTTTTAATTCCTCAAGAGGAGTCATTACTTTACTCAGATAGGCACTGGGTTTGAAGTGGAAGGTGTGGTGAGACAGCGAAGGGAGGGATTACAGCAGAGGTGTGGAGAAATGTTCCCAGTCAAAAGATGAATATACACACGAGCTGGAGCCTTGATCCATAGGCTAAATTATTAAGCCGGGAAATGATTGATGGGAGCTGAAGGGTGGGACTAAAAATAACTAAAACACAAGATAACTAATGTAAAAAAATACTCCATAAAATAAATATAGCTGGAATTATAGCTGGAAGTAGGAGCCTAAGTGTTATTGTTTATTAGTTTACTCCAATTAGGGTGAGGGGCGGTAGGTTTAGGGGAAAATAATGAAGGAAAGTATATATAAAGTATATATACTGTATATATTTACCCCAAAAAGGTATATGGGGGATTGGAAATGATGCAGATAATTACATTGATAGAAGCCACAATCTATCTGCAAAATTAAAGCTGATCTACTCACCAAACCTCCCTCCTCAGTGCTCAGGCCAGGGTTTAGAAGAGAGACACTGGGGAGTGAGGTGTCCTCCCCTCTAGGGTTGATTCTGCATTGTGCCGAGGTCCTGCCATTATTCCTTCGGCTCTATTAAAGTCGTAATGTGCTGAGGGGATTGGTTGTGGGGCATGATTACAGCTCTCATGATAACAGCTCTCATGATTACAGCTCTCATGATAACAGCTCTCATGATTACAGCTCTCATGATAACAGCTCTCATGATTACAGCTCTCATGATAACAGCTCTCATGATTACAGCTCTCATGATAACAGCTCTCATGATTACAGCTCTCATTATAACAGCTCTCATGATAACAGCTCTCATGATTACAGCTCTCATGATAACAGCTCTCATGATTACAGCTCTCATGATTACAGCTCCCATGATAACAGCTCTCATGATAACAGCTCTCATGATAAAGGCTCTCATGATTACAGCTCTCATGATTACAGCTCTCTAGTCTAGGGAGTGCAAGGTGTATGGGTAACCTCTGCTTGGTGGTTTCGGGGTAGAGAAGGACCTATGCAGGAGAGCCACCCCACCCTGTCCTGTCCCATCCACCCATCAAATCAAATAAAAAAAGGGAATCAAATGTTATTAGTCACATACAACAGTCAACCTTACTTACAAGCCCCCAACCAACAATGCAGTTTAAAAAAATACAAGAAAATACAAAAAAATGCAAGAATAGGAGATAAAAGTAACAAGTAATTAAAGAGCAGCATTAAACAACAATAGCGAGACTACAGTGCCTTGCGAAAGTATTCGGCCCCCTTGAACTTTGCGACCTTTTGCCACATTTCAGGCTTCAAACATAAAGATATAAAACTGTATTTTTTTGTGAAGAATCAACAACAAGTGAGACACAATCATGAAGTGGAACGACATTTATTGGATATTTCAAACTTTTTTAACAAATCAAAAACTGAAAAATTGGGCGTGCAAAATTATTCAGCCCCTTTACTTTCAGTGCAGCAAACTCACTCCAGAAGTTCAGGGAGGATCTCTGAATGATCCAATGTTGACCTAAATGACTAATGATGATAAATACAATCCACCTGTGTGTAATCAAGTCTCCGTATAAATGCACCTGCACTGTGATAGTCTCAGAGGTCCGTTAAAAGCGCAGAGAGCATCACGAAGAACAAGGAACACACCAGGCAGGTCCGAGATACTGTTGTGAAGAAGTTTAAATCCGGATTTGGATACAAAAAGATTTCCCAAGCTTTAAACAACCCAAGGAGCACTGTGCAAGCGATAATATTCAAATTTCAATACTTTCGCAAGGCACTGTATATACAGGGGGGTGCCTCTTGGACCTAGACTTGGCACTCCGGTACCGCTTGCCGTGACTAGGGTGGCTAGAGTATTTGACAATATTTAGGGCCTTCCTCTGACACCGCTTGGTATAGAGGTCCTGGATGGCAGGAAACTTGGCCCCAGTGATGTACTGGGTCGTTCGCATTACTCTCTGTAGTGCCTTGCAGTCAGAGGCCGAGCAGTTGCCATACCAGGCAGTGACGCAAACCGTCAGGATGCTCTCGAGCTGTAGAACCTTTTGAGGATCTGAGGACCCACGCCAAATCAAGTCTCCTGAGGGGGAATAGGTTTTGTCATGCCCTCTTCACGACTGTCTTGGTGTGCTTGGACCATGTTAGTTTGTTGGTGATGTGGACGCCAAGGAACTTGAAGCTCTCAACCTGCTCCACTGCAGCCCCATCAATAAGAATTGTTGTTGTCCTGGCACCACATGGCTAGGGGCTAGGTCTCTGACCTCCTCCCTATAGGCTGTCTTGTCATTGTTGGTGATCAGGCCTACCACTGTTGTGTCATCTGCAAATTGAATGATGGTGTTGGAGTCGTGCCTGGGCGTGCAGTCATGAGTGAACACCCTGTTCAAGAGGGGACTGAGTACGCACCCCTGAGGGGCCCCTGTGTTGAGGATCAGCGTGGTGGATGTCTTGTTACCTACCCTTTACCTTTGGGGCGGCCCGTCAGGAAGTCCAGGATCCAGTTGCAGAGGGAGGTGTTTAGTCCCAGGGTCCTTAGCTTAATGATGAGCTTTGAGGGCACAATGGTGTTGAATGCTGAGCTGCATTCAATGACTAGCAATCTCACATAGGTGTTCCTTTTGTCCAGCTGGGAAAGGGCAGTGTGGAGTGCAATAGAGATCACCTGTGAATCTGTTGGTGCGGTATGCAAATTGGAGTGGGTCACGGGTTCCTGGGATAATGGTGTTGAAGACCAGCCTTTCAAAGCACTTCATGGCTCCAGACATGAGTGCTACTGATCGGTAGTCTTGTTGGCAGGTTACCTTAGTGTTCTTGGGCACAGGCACTATGGTGGTCTGCTTGAAACATGTTGGTATTATAGACTCGGACAGGGAGAGGTTGAAAATGTCAGTGAAGACACTTGCCAGTTGGTTAGCACATGCTTACAGTACACGTCCTGGTAATCCGTCTGGCCCTGGAGCCTTGTGAATGTTGATCTGTTTAAAGGTGTTACTCACATCGGCTGGTGTTGTACGATTTTATCTTAGTCCTGTATTGGCGCTTTGCCTGTTTGATGGTTCGTCGGAGGGCATAGCGGGATTTCTTATAAGCTTTCGAGTTAGAGTCCCGCTACTTGAAAGCGACAGCTCTAGCCTTTAGCTCAGTATGGATGCTGCCTGTAATCGATGGCTTCTGGTTGGGGTATGTACGTACGGTCACTGTGGGGATGATGTCATCGATGCACTTATTGATGAAGCCAATGACTGATGTGGTGTACTCTTCACTGCCGTCGGAGGAATCCCGGAACATATTCCAGTCAATGCAAAACAGTCCTGTAGCTTTTCGGATCTGCTTCATCCGACCACTTTTTTAAATTGTTTTAGTCACTGGTGCTTCCTACTTTAATTTTGGTTTGTTAGCAGGAATCAGGAGGATAGAATTATGGACAGATTTGCCAAATGGCGGGCGAGGGAGAGCTTTGTATGCATCTCTGTGTGTGGAGTAAAGGTGGTCCAGAGTTTTTTTTTTTTCTCTGGTTGCACATTTAACATGCTGATAGAAATTTGGTAAGACGTATTTGTTTCCCTGCATTAAAGACCCCGGATACTAGAATCGCTGCCTCTGTTTGAGCGTTTTCTTGTTTGCTTATGGCGGAATACAGCTCATTCAATGCTGTCTTCGTGCCAGCCTCTATCTTACCAGATGCTGATGTTCTATCCTGCCGGTATAGCGTGTAACCAGCCAGCTGTATGTTGATAGTGTTGTCGTTCAGCCACGACTCCGTTTGGAATAAGATGTTACAGTTTTTAATGTCCCGTTGGTAGTATAATCTTCCACATAGCTGGTCGATTTTATTCTCCAAAGATTGCACATTTGCTAACAGAATGGAGGGAAGTGGGGGTTTATTCGATCGCGTACGAATTCTCAGAAGGCAGCCAGCAATTCGGCCCCGCTTTCTCTTCCTCCTCTTTATGCAAATCGTGGGGATCTGGGCCTGTTCCCGAGGAAGCAGTATATCATTCACGTCAGGCTCGTCGGACTCGTTAAAGGAAAAAAGGATTGTGCCAGTCCGTGGTGAGTAATCGCAGTTCTGATGTCTAGAAGTTATTTTCGGTCATAAGAGACAGTAGCGGCAACATTATGTACAAAATAAGTAAAAAAAGAAGTTACAAACAACGCAAATAAACAATAGATTGGGGACGCGTAAAACGTTCCAGACAGAGCTGCGCAGAGCCTGCCTCAGTCATTGACTCATCACAGCCTCTCAACATGTGTCAGCCTCGCCATTGGCCTCCGTCTGTCTCCCCTGGAGTCAGCCAGCCATGTCCATCCTGGAGAGAGCCAAGCACGTCCCAGAAAAAGTCATTCCCAAGACAAAGTACATTATGCCATGGAGCCATTCCCCTTGAAAATGAGAACTCCATTTGGGGCCAGGGCAGTTTAACAGGCTCTGGCTGCTCAGGTGTCAGAGCAGCACTGAAAACATGGCCCTGACTGAACAGCAGAGAGATGCATGGCTGTAGATGGAGAGGAGAGATTTGTCATCCTGACCCGTGCACTGACAGGGTGTCACTGGGCTCCGTAAACAAAAACAAACAAGCACTAACCACATGCACACACACACGAACACACACAAACAATATATCAGAATCTGTTGTTTTTTTTAACAGATTATCAACCTTAGTGTTCTGCTGCACAGGGGGTTTGGGATTCAAAGTGTAAAATATCAAAATGCCTCCCGAATTACTATGATTTTGTGGAGAAGATTGGGGCCATTTGTTACTAGTATGCCTGGTGAATGCCACTTCTGGAGATTCTGGGGACAGTCTGTTTCACCTGTGATGGTTAGGAAGGTTTGAAGGGGGAAGGGTGGGTGGAGTTAGTCTGACTGATAAGACAGAGTACCCCACCACCTCAACTAACCGTTGTCCCGTACCTTGTCCTTTTCTCTCCCACGTATCCTCTTTAAAAATGGCCACTGTTCCTGCTCCTTATAGACTATTGTACGTCTTATTTTTTTTCTTCACAGAAGCTAAAATAACAACACACACACACACATACACAAACACACACTAGCCAGGCAGAGTAAATGTTTTACATTCTCCTTCAGAAGGCATCATCATTGTTACTATGGATGTATTCATTGAGTCATTTCCTTTCATTGTTATGTAAGTTAAGCAGGCTGAGGGTTATCGGTGAACCTTTCACTTCCCTGGCTCCCTTCATTCTGGATTACACAAGTGAGAAGGAGAGCATGGGAATGTCTATTTTGTGACCCTTTTTTAATTTTGTGAATCCCTCTCATTGTGACTGGTAACCAATTGTTTTCTCCCATACAACACAGAGATGCTCACCATTTGGAATTGATTCAAGTGCAACATAGCATTCCTGGTCTGTCCACAACGAGAACATACAGTTGAAAGGAAAACCTCTACATTTGGTATATATTTGATTGTTGACAGTTTCCTAAACAAACAGTGGAATCCCTCTACACTTCCTCTCCTCTACTTCTCCTCTCCTCTACAGCTCCTCTCCTCTACATCTCCTACATCTCCTCTACATCTCCTTTCCTCTACATCTCCTCTCTTCTACATCTCCTCTCCTCTACATCTCCTCTACTCTACATCTCCTCTCCTCCACATCTACTCCCCTCTTCATCTCCTCTCCTCTTCATATCCTCTCCTCTCCATCTCCTCTCCTTTACTTCTCCTCTCCTCTACATCTTCTCTCCTCTACATATCCTCTCCTCTCCATATCCTCTCCTCTTTATCATCTCTCCTCTACATCTCCACTCCTCTAAATCTCCTCTCTTCTTTATCTCCTCTCCTCTACATCTTCTCTCCTCTACATATCATCTCCTCTTTATCTTCTCTCCTCTACATCTCCTCTCCTCTTCATCTCCTCTCCTCGAAATCTCCTTTCCTCTACATATCCTTTCCTCTACATCTCCTCTCCTCCACATCTCCTCTCCATTTATCTCCTCTCCTCTACATCTTCTCTCCTCTTTATCTTCTCTTGTCAACATATCTTTCCTCTACATCTCCTCTCCTCTACATATCCTCTCCATTTTATCTCCTCTCCTCTACATCTTCTCTCCTCTACATATCATCTCCTCTACATCTTCTCTCCTCTACATATCCTCTCATCTCATCTTTATCTCCTCTTTATCATCTCTCCTCTACATCCCCTCTCCTCTTTATCTCCTCTCCTCTACATCTTCTCTCCTCTACACTTTATCTCCTATGCAACTCATCTCCTCTTTATCTCCTCTCCTCCTTATCTCTACATATTATCTTCTCTCCTCTACATTTCCTCTCCTCTTCTCTTCTACATCTTCTCTCCTCTTTATCTCCTCTCCTCCTTATCTCTACATATTATCTCCTCTCCTCTACATCTCCTCTCCTCTACATCTTCTCTCCTCTACATATCATCTCCTCTTTATCTTCTCTCCTCTACATCTCCTCTCCTCTTTATCTCCTCTCCTCGACATCTCCTTTCCTCTACATATCCTTTCCTCTACATCTCTTCTCCTCCACATCTCCTCTCCATTTTATCTCCTCTACATCTCCTCTCCTCTTAATCTCCTCTCCTCAACATATCCTTTCCTCTACATCTCTCCTCTACATATCCTCTCCTCTCCATAACCTCTCCTCTTTATCTTCTCTCCTCTCCATCTCCTCTCCTCTACATCTCCTCTCCTCTTAATCTCCTCTCCTCTACATCTTCTCTCCTCTACACTTTATCTCCTATGCAACTCCTCTCCTCTTTATCTCCTCAACGATACTTCTCTCTTCCTCTACATCTCCTCTCCTCTTTATCTCCTCTCCTCCTTATCTCTTCTCCTCTACATCTCCTCTCCTCTTTATCTCATCTCCTCTCCTCTGCATCTATTCTCCTCTACTATACATCTCTTCTCCTCTACGCTAGATCTTGTCTTCTCTACATCTCATCTCCTCTACATCTTCTCTCCTCTACATATTCTCTCCTCTACTCTTTATCTCCTATGCAACTCCTCTCCTCTTTATCTCCTCAACGATACTTCTCTCTTCCTCTACATCTCCTCTCCTCTTTATCTCATCTCCTCTTTATCTCCTCTCCTCTACATCTTTTCTCCTCTTTATCTCATCTCCTCTACATCTCCTCTCCTCTACAACTCCTCTCCTCTACATCTCATTTCCTCTACTTCTCCTTTCCTCTACATATCCTCTCCTCTAAATCTCCTCTCCTCTTTATCTCCTCTCCTCTACATCTTCTCTCCTCTACATATCCTCTCCTCTACATATTCTCTCCTCTTTATCTTCTCTCCTCTACATCCCCTCTCCTCTTTATCTCCTCTCCTCTACATCTTCTCTCTCTACATCTTCTCTCCTCTACATATTCTCTCCTCTCCATAACCTCTCCTCTTTATCTTCTCTCCTCTCCATCTCCTCTCTACATCTCCTATCCTCTGTATCTCCTCTCGATTTCATCTCCTCTCCTCTACATCTCCTCTCCATTTCATCTCCTCTCCTCTACATCTTCTCTCCTCTACATCTCCTCTCCTCTACATCTTCTCTAATTTACATCTTCTCTCCTCTACATCTTCTCTCCTCTACATATTCTCTCCTCTACTCTTTATCTCCTATGCAACTCCTCTCCTCTTTATCTCCTCAACGATACTTCTCTCTTTATCTACATCTCCTCTCCTCTTTATCTCCTCTCCTCTTTATCTCCTCTCCTCTACATCTTTTCTCCTCTTTATCTCATCTCCTCTACATCTCCTTTCCTCTACTTCTCATTTCCTCTACATCTCTCCTCTATATCTCCTCTCCTCTACATCTCCTTTCCTCTACATCTCCTCTCCTCTATATCTCCTCTCCTCTTTATATCCTCACCTCTACATCTCCTCTCCCCTACATCTCCTCTCCTCTACATCTTCTCTCCTCTACTCTTTATCTCCTATGCAACTCTTCTCCTCTTTATATCCTCACCTCTACATCTCCTCTCCTCTACATCTCCTCTCCTCTTTATCTCCTCTTCTCGACATCTCCTTTCCTCTACATATCCTTTCCTCTACATCTCCTCTCCTCTACATCTCCTCTCCTCTTTATCTCCTTTCCTCGACATCTCCTGTCCTCTACATATCCTTTCCTCTATATCTCCTCTCCTCTACATATTCTCTCCTCTACTCTTTATCTCCTATGCAACTCCTCTCCTCTTTATCTCCTCAATGATACTTCTCTCTTCCTCTACATCTCCTCTCCTCTTTATCTCCTCTCCTCTTTATCTCCTTTCCTCGACATCTCCTGTCCTCTACATATCCTTTCCTCTACATCTCCTCTCCTCTACATCTCCTCTCCTCTTTATCTCCTTTCCTCGACATCTCCTGTCCTCTACATATCCTTTCCTCTACATCTCCTCTCCTCTACATCTCCTCTCCATTTTATCTCCTCTCCTCTACATCTTCTCTCATCTACATCTCTTCTCCTCTACATCTTCTCCCCTCTTTATCTCATTTCCACTCCTCTACTTATCCTCTCCTCTGCATCTCTTCTCCTCTACTCTACATATTGTCTCATCTACATCTCCTCTACATCTCCTTACCTCTACATATCCTCTCCTCTACATCTCCTCTCCTATACATCTCCTCTCCTCTTTATCTCCTCTCCCCTACATCTCCCCTCCACTACATCTCCTCTCCTCTACATCTTCTCTCCTCTACATCTCCTTTCCTCTACTTCTCCTTTCCTCTACATCTCCTTTCGTCTACTTCTCCTTTCCTCTGCACCTCCTTTCCTCTACATCTCACTTCCTCTACTTCTCCTTTCCTCTACATCTCATTTCCTCTACATCTCCTCTCCTCTACATCTCCTCTCCTCTACATCTCATCTCCATCTTCTCTCCTCTACATATTCTCTCCTCTACTCTTTATCTCCTATGCAACTCCTCTCCTCTTTATCTCCTCAATGATACTTCTCTCTTCCTCTACATCTCCTCTCCTCTTTATCTCCTCTCCTCTTTATCTCCTCTCCTCTACATCTTTTCTCCTCTTTATCTCATCTCATCTACATCTCATCTCATCTACATCTTCTCTCCTCTACATATTCTCTCCTCTACTCTTTATCTCCTATGCAACTCCTCTCCTCTTTAAATCCTCAATGATACTTCTCTCTTGCTCTACATCTCCTCTCCTCTATATCTCCTCTCCTCTACATCTCCTTTCCTCTACTTCTCCTTTCCTCTACATATCCTCTCCTCTAAATCTCCTCTCCTCTTTATCTCCTCTCCTCTATATCTTCTCTCCTCTACATATCCTCTCCTCTACCATATTCTCTCCTCTTTATCTTCTCTCCTCTACATCCCCTCTCCTCTTTATCTCATCTCCTCTACATCTCCTCTCCATTTTATCTCCTCTCCTCTACATCTTCTCTCCTCTACATATTATCTTCTCTCCTCTACATTTCCTCTCCTCTATATCTCCTCTCCTCTACATCTCCTTTCCTCTACTTCTCCTTTCCTCTACATATCCTCTCCTCTAAATCTCCTCTCCTCTTTATCTCCTCTCCTCTATATCTTCTCTCCTCTACATATCCTCTCCTCTACCATATTCTCTCCTCTTTATCTCATCTCCTCTACATCTCCTCTCCATTTTATCTCCTCTCCTCTACATCTTCTCTCCTCTACATATTATCTTCTCTCCTCTACATTTCCTCTCCTCTTTATCTCCTCTCCTCTACATCTTCTCTCCTCTACATATCATCTCCTCTACATCTCCTCTCCTCTTCATATTCTCTCCTCTACATATCCTTTCCTCTACATCTCCTCTCCTCCACATCTCCTCTCCATTTTATCTCCTCTCCTCTACATCTCCTCTCCTCTACATCTCCACTCCTCTACATCTCCTCTCCTCTTAATCTCCTCTCCTCAACATATCCTTTCCTCTACACCTCTCCTCTACATCTCCTCTCCTCTAAATCTCCTCTCCATTTTATCTCCTCTCCTCTACATCTTCTCTCCTCTATATCTTCTCTCCTCTACATCTCCTCTACTCTACATCTCCTCTCCTCTACATCTTCTCTCCTCTACATATCCTCTCCTCTAAATCTCCTCTCCTCTCCTCTTTATCTCCTCTCCTCTACATCTTCTCATCTCTACATATCCTCTCCTCTACATCTTCTCTCCTCTACATCTTCTCTCCTCTACATATCCTCTCCTCTCCATAACCTCTCCTCTTTATCTTCTCTCCTCTCCATCTCCTCTCCTCATCTCCTATCCTCTGTATCTCCTCTCGATTTCATCTCCTCTCCTCTACATCTCCTCTCCATTTCATCTCCTCTCCTCTACATCTTCTCTCCTCTACATCTCCTCTCCTCTACATCTTCTCTAATTTACATCTTCTCTCCTCTACATCTTCTCTCCTCTACATATTCTCTCCTCTACTCTTTATTTCCTATGCAACTCCTCTCCTCTTTATCTCCTCAACGATACTTCTCTCTTCCTCTACATCTCCTCTCCTCTTTATCTCCTCTCCTCTTTATCTCCTCTCCTCTACATCTTTTCTCCTCTTTATCTCATCTCCTCTACATCTCCTTTCCTCTACTTCTCATTTCCTCTACATCTCTCCTCTATATCTCCTCTCCTCTACATCTCCTTTCCTCTACATTTCCTCTCCTCTATATCTCCTCTCCTCTTTATCTCCTCTCATCTACATCTCCTCTCCCCTACATCTCCTCTCCTCTACATCTTCTCTCCTCTACTCTTTATCTCCTATGCAACACCTCTCCTCTTTAAATCCTCACCGATACTTCTCCTTTCCTCTACATCTCCTCTCCTCTTTATCTCCTCTCCTCTTTATCTCCTCTCCTCTACATCTCCTCTCCTCTACATCTCCTCTCCTCTTTATCTCCTCTTCTCGACATCTCCTTTCCTCTACATATCCTTTCCTCTACATCTCCTCTCCTCTACACCTCCTCTCCTCTTTATCTCCTTTCCTCGACATCTCCTGTCCTCTACATATCCTTTCCTCTACATCTCCTCTCCTCTACATCTCTTCTCCTCTACATCTTCTCCCCTCTTTATCTCATTTCCACTCCTCTACTTATCCTCTCCTCTGCATCTCTTCTCCTCTACATCTCCTTACCTCTACATATCCTCTCCTCTACATCTTCTCTCCTCTACATATCCTCTCCTTGACATATTCTCTCCTCTTTATCTCCTCTCCTCTTTATCTCCTCTCCTCTTTATCTCCTCTCCTCTACATCTTCTCTCTCTACATCTTCTCTCCTCTACATATCCTCTCCTCTCCATAACCTCTCATCTTTATCTTCTCTCCTCTACACCTCCTCTCCTCTTTATCTCCTTTCCTCTACATCTCCTTACCTCTACATATCCTCTCCTCTACATCTCCTTTCCTCTACATCTCCTCACCTCTTCATCTCCTCTCCTCTTTATCTGCTCACCGATACCTCTCCTTTCCATACCCTAAGGGAACATTTTGACATTTTCTGTATGGTTAGTGAGAAAGTCCATATTGCAAATGTACCGTCCCTTACTAGACGTCCGAAAACATTTTTAAAATTCGGGGACGGCGTTGGGCCGAGCGGCAGGGCCAGACCTACCGGGAAGTCATCAAATGAACTTTGTCGGACATTCGGTTTTCGTTTTATAAAATAATCAAATTTTGGTCATTTTTCCGCTATCCCGGAAAATCCCACAAGAGGGCATAAGCAATCATACTGCAATTTGACAAAACATCACGAATCACGACGGGCCTTATCTCGAAAACTGAAAATATTTCGAAGCCGAAACTTGGTGAGCATAGGTTTGGCATAATGGGCAGTTTGCCCCGAACAAGATGGCGTCTAGGCCTCAACGGTTTTTGAGTTATGGCCATTTTTCTGGGATTAAAGGTCCAAAATGAAAATAGAGAAATAATTTTTTAACTTCAGTGTAAATAACAAAAAAATCAGCCATTTATCTATCGTCATTTAAGAGAAATCGTACAATGACAGATTTGTGATGTTCAAATATAGGTGTTTTTTTTCAACAGTTACAGATCCAGTTGCAGGGTGTTCATACAAATATTTTTTAAGTGTGCTGCAGAGCTCTGCGAGATTTCTGTGATTTTCTATGATTTTCTGAAATAACACACACTCACTAAACCCTCCGTAAATAACTCAGTTCTTAACGTAAAGACTTAAAACTCAGGATTCTGTAAAGGCATACCCCAATGAGGATATGAGTTTATTTATAGCTTCCTGTGCCAACAGAAAGTGCCTTAAATGGTGTCATAGTGGCTGTATCCAAGGGTTAAAAAGGTCAGATCTTTTCAAAACTTCATATGTGTGATTAGGCAACCCTCCTGAACTGTAAAATCAGTCATTTCTCCCAACAGATGTCAAAGAAAAGCTCTCACACACACACAGCAAGGATGGAGTGACAAAGCGTGGTGTTTAAAGACACAGAGATGCAATGGCAACAGGCAATGGCATAAACATAATCCCAAGGCCGTGCCGAGTTCAACGAGATATCCCGCTTGACCGTAGCTCGCTCGGTCTGAGCGCAGCGACCATGAGAAAAATAGGGCCACAATGAAGCCTGCACCACAATGTCATTTGATTTTGGGTGACAGCGGCGGAACCGTTAGGTTTAGAAGGACAATTCAAACACAGGACTGTTCCTAAGGTCCTCCCGATCTGTGCAAGCCTAACCTTGACCGTGTGGCATTAACCCTTCACAGTTAAAAGAAGGTGTTTACATAAAAACAGTTTGCATTGACTTCTCTCCCCATAGGAATACATTGGCTTCACCTCTAAATTCAACCTGAAGCCTATGTGGGTCATGAATGCCTTATGAGCCTGTCTTCTATGACAGTCCATCAGACCACTATGAGGTCTACCTGTGTCGATTCTAAGCTTCCTGGAGCAACCGGAAGTGGTTAAATTCACCCAAAAGGTATTTGGATGTACATCACCAGCAAAGGTGAAAATGACTCTGCATTCAACCCTGTGTAGATCAGTCAATTCTCAATGTAAAGACTTAAAACTCCGGATTCTGTAGGTGTCTATGTCAATCAAGACATGTGTGTACTTATAGCTTCCTGTGCCAACCGGAAGTGCCATAATTGGTGTCTCAGGGGCTGTTTGGAAGGGTTAAAAAAATCAGATCTGTCCAAAACTTCATATGTGTGATTAGGCAACCTCCATGAACTGTAAATCAGTCATTTGTCCCATAAAAATTCAAAGGAAAACTAAATCACACAGATACACAACTTGGATGGAGGGACGTATTGGGGTGCGTAGAGACTGACAGTGCCTCCAATAGTTAGCTTTGTTCGAGCTAAAAAAAAAACATCAGACCTAGAGTTCCGAAACTTTAGAAACCTGTTCTAGACCTCAGGTCGATAGTGCGTGGTGAGTTAGGTGGCTCTAGAAGGTTCTCGAACCGAGAAACAGCCTCGTACATTTGCAATGACTTCAATTCATTTTGACCATTACTAAAATGGCGACATTTAGAAAAGTCTCAGAGACACAAGACTAGGTGCATTGAAACCGGCTCGGCCTATAGACACGGACCCCAACGTTTCTGTCCGATAGCTCATTCAAGGACCCCATAGCAAGGCATGGAAAAAAGTGGATTTTCAGCACCAATTAGGGTTTTACTCGGACACCAAATGACCTATCGAGCCGAAACTCGGGATTCGGGGTCGCCTCACATAGGACTACACATAATGTCCGAACTGGACCCGCAGCTAGAACGTAACTATGTGTTTTACGTTTTTATTATGTTTTAAACTAAAGGTGCTGTGAATTATGGGCCTGCTCTGACATATGTGATAGTTGACTTCTAAATGAGTTGGAAAAAGTGGGTTTGGTGTCAATTGGTATCAGTTTGGTGTCAGAATGACATCTAATTGACTGATGGACACTGACTTGCTAGTTGACTTTTGTTCAGTTGCAATATGTTTAAGCAGAGAGGGACCATCACCAAAATGGCATTCTGAAATCAACACAAAAAATGGCATCACCATAGTGTCCAGACTGTGCCGAGTCCAACGAGGTGCCCCGCTTGACCGTAGCTCGCTCGGTCTGAGCGCAGCGACCATGAGAAAAATAGGCCCAAAATGAAGCCTGCACCAGAACGTCATTTGATTTTGGGTGACAGCGGCGGAACCGTTAGGTTTAGAAGGACAATTCAAACACAGGAAGGTTCCTAAGGTCCTCCCGATCTGTGCAAGCCTAACCTTGACCGTGTGACATTAACCCTTCACAGTTAAAAGAAGGTGTTTACATAAAAACAGTTTGCATTGACTTCTCTCCCCATAGGAATACATTGCCAGCTCCCCTAAATTCAACCTGGAGTCTATATGGGTTATGAATGCTGTATGAACCTGTCTTCGTTACCAGTCCATCAGGCCACTATAAGGTCTACCTATGTCGATTCTAAGCTTCCTGGACCAACCGGAAGTGGTTAAAATCTTCCTAAAAGTGTATACCTATAACCTGCCTGCAGTTTGATAGACAACCCTGTGTAAATCAGTCAGTTTTTATGGTAAAGACTTAAAACTCAGGATTCTGTAATAGAATACCCCAATGAGGATGTGTGTTGAGTTATAGCTTCCTGTGCCAACCGAAAGTGCCATAATTGGTGTCTCATGGGCTGTTTCGAGGGGTTAAAAAAATCTGATCTTTCCAAAACTTCATATATGTGATTAGGCAGCCCCCATGAACTGTAAATCAGTCATTTTTCCCATAAAATTTCAAAGGAAAGCTAAATCACACACACACACAGCTTGGAAGTAGGGACCCATTGGGGTGCGTAGAGACAAACACTCCCTGCATTAGTTAACCTTGTTGGAACTTTTAAAGAACCGTCAGACCTAGAGTTCCGAAACTTTAGAATCCTGTTCTAGACCTCAGGTCGATAGTGCGTGGTGAGTTACGGCGCTCTAGAAGGTTCTCGGACCGAGAAACTGCCTCGAACATTTGCAATGACTTCAATTCATTTTGACCATTACGAAAATGGCGACATTTAGAAAAGTCCCAGAGTCACAAGACTAGGTGCATTGTGACCGTCTCGGCCCATAGAGACAGAACCCAATGTTTCTGTCCGATAGCTCATTCAAGGACCCCTTAGCAAGTAATTGAAAAAAGTGGATTTTCAGCACCAATTAGGGTTTTACTCGGACAACAAATGACCTATCGAGCCGAAACTTGGGATTCGGGGTCGCCTCAGCCAGGCCTACACATAACACAAGAAATGGACCCGCAGCTAGAACGTAACTATGTGTTTTATGTTTTTTTTATGGTTTGAACCGAAGGCGTTGTGAATTTTGGGCCAGCTCTGAAGTATGTGATACTTGGCTCCTAAACGAGTTGGGAAAAGTGGGTTTGGTGTCAGTTTGTATCAGTTTGGTGTCAGAATGATATCAAATTGACTGATGGACGGTGACTTGCAGGTGACTCTTGTCCATTTGCAATATGTTTAAGCGGTGAGGTACCATCACCAAAAGTGACATTCTGAAATCAACCCTAACGAGCGATGGAGAGGTACCAGAATCACTGCCCAGCCATCCCGAGTTCATCGGGCCAGTCAATTTGGCATTCCTGCACGATTTGTATAGCATGACAAATTCGTGATGGTGAATGCCCAGTTAACCATATTGCAAATGCACAGTGACTTTGCAAGAGTGAGAAACATCACCAAATGGACATTCTGAAATCAACCCTAACGAGCGATGGAGAGGTACCAGAATCACTGCCCAGCCATCCCGAGTTCATCGGGCCAGTCAATTTGGCATTCCTGCATGATTTTCAGTGACTTTGCAAAAGTGAGAAAACGTTTGCAATATGTTTTAACAGTGAGGTACCATCACCAAAAGTGACATTCTGAAATCAACCCTAACGAGCGATGGAGAGGTAACAGAATCACTGCCCAGCCATCCCGAGTTCATCGGGACAGTCAATTTTGCATTCCTGCACGATTTTCAGTGACTTTGCAAAAGTGAGAAAACATTTGCAATATGATGAAATCAACACCACGAGTGATTGAAAGGAACAACAATCACTGCCTCCTCTCCTCTTCATCTCTTCTCCTCTACTCTACATATTGTCTCCTCTACATCTCCTCTACATCTCCTTACCTCTACATATCCTCTCCTCTACATCTATCTTCTTTATCTCCTCTCCTCTTTATCTCCTCTCCTCTTTATCTCCTCTCCTCTACATCTCCTGTCATCTGTATCTCCTCTCATCTACATCTCATTTCCTCTACATCTCCTTTCCTCTACATCTCCTTTCCTCTACATCTCCTTTCCTCTACATCTCCTTTCCTATACTTCTCCTTTCCTCTACATCTCCTCTCCTCTACATCTCCTCTCCTCTTCATCTCCTCTCCTCTATATCTCCTCACCGATACTTCTCCTTTCCTCTACATCTCCTCTCCTCTTCATCTCCTCTTCTCTTCATCTCCTCTCCTCTACATCTCCTCTCCTCTTTATGTCATCTCCTCTCCTCTTCATCTCCTCTGCTCTTACTCTCCTCTCCTCTACATCTGATCTCCTTTACTTCTCCTCTCCTCTACATCTTCTCTCCTCTACTCTTTGTCTCCTATGCAACTCCTCTCCTCTTTATCTACTCACAGATACTTCTCCTTTCCTACAACTCCTCTCCTCTACATCTCCTTTCCTCTACATCCCCTTTCCTCATCTTCTCCTTTCATCTTTATCTCATTTCCTCTCCTCTACTTATCCTCTCCTCTGCATCTCTTCTCCTTTCCTCTACATATCCTCTCCTCGACATCTCCTCTCCTCTACATCTCCTCTCCTCTTTATCTCCTCTCCTCTACAACTCCTTGCCTCTACATATCCTCTCCTCTACATCTCCTCTCCTCTTTATCTCCTCTCCTCTACAACTCCTTTCCTCTACTTCTCGTCTCCTCTACATCTCCTTTCCTCTACATCTCCTCTCCTCTTTATCTCCTCTCCCCTACATCTCCTCTCCCCTACATCTCCTCTCCCCTACATCTCCTCTTCTCTACATATTCTCTACTCTACATCGCCTTTCCTCTACAACTCCTTTCCTCTACTTCTCCTTTCCCCTACATCTCCTTTCCTCTACATCTCCTCTCCTCTTCATCTCCTCTCCTCTTTATCTCCTCACCGATACTTCTCCTTTCCTTTACATCTCCTCTCCTCTTCATCTCCTCTTCTCTTCATCTCCTCTCCTCTACATCTCCTTTCCTCTACTTCTCCTTTCATCTACATCTCCTCTCCTCTACATCTCCTCTCCTCTTTATGTCATCTCCTCTCCTCTTCATCTCCTCTCCTCTTCATCTACTCTCCTCTACATCTCATCTCCTTTACTTCTCCTCTCCTCTACACATTCTCTCCTCAACTCTTTATCTCCTATGCAACTCCTCTCCTCTTTATCTCCTCACTGATACTTCTCCTTTCCTCTACATCTCCTCTCCTCTTTATCTCCTCTCCTCTTTATCTCCTCTCATCTACATCTCCTCTACTCTACATCTCCTCTCCTCTACAAATCCTCTCCTCTACATGTCCTCCCCTCTTTATCCCATTTCCTCTCCTCTACCTTTCCTCTCCTCTGCATCTCTTCTCCTCTTTATCTCATCTCCTCTCCACTACATATCCTCGCCTCTACATCTCTTCCCCTCTCCTCTACATCTCCTCCCCTCTTTATCTTATTTCCTCTCCTCTACTTATCCTCTCCTCTGCATCTCTTCTTCTCTACTCTACATCTTGTCTCCTCTACATCTCCTCTCCTCTACAACTCTTCTCCTCTTTATTTCATCTCCTCTCCTCTACATATCCTCTCCTCCACATCTCTTCTCCTCTCCTCTACATCTTGTCTCCTCTCCTCTTTATGTCATCTCCTCTCCTCTTCATCTCCTCTCCTCTACATCTCATCTCCTTTACTTCTCCTCTCCTCTCCATCTTCTCTCCTCTACTCTTTATCTCCAATGCAACTCCTCTCCTCTTTATCTCCTCACCGATACTTCTCCTTTCATCTACATCTCATCTCCTCTTTATCTCCTCTCATCTACATATCCTCTCCTCTAAATCTCCTCTCCTCTTTATCTCCTCTCCTCTACAACTCCCCTCCTCTACATCTCCTCTCCTCTACATCTCCTTTCCTCTACTTCTCCTTTCCTCTACATCTCCTCTCCTCTACATCTCCTCACCGATACTTCCCCTTTCTTCTTCATCTCCTCTTCTCTTCATCTCCTCTCCTCTACATCTCCTTTCCTCTACTTCTCCTCTACATCTCCTCTCCTCTACATCTCCTCTCCTCTTTATCTCATCTCCTCTCCTCTTCAAATCAAATGAAATCAAATTTTATTTGTCACATACACATGGCTAGCAGATGTTAATGCGAGTGTAGCGAAATGCTTGTGCTTCTAGTTCCGACAATGCAGTAATAACCAACAAGTAATCTAACTAACAATTCCAAAACTACTGTCTTATACACACAAGTGTAAGGGGATAAAGAATATGTACTAATATGTAAAGATATATGAATGTATGAATGAGTGATGGTACAGAGCAGCATAGGCAAGATACAGTAGATGGTCTCGAGTACAGTATATACGTATGAGATGAGTATGTAAACAGAGTGGCATAGTTGAAGTGGCTAGTAATACATGTATTACATAAAGATGCGGTAGATGATATAGAGTACAGTATATACATATACATATGAGATGAATAATATAGTGTATGTAAACATTATATTAGGTAGCATTGTTTAAAGTGGCTAGTGATATATTTTACATAATTTCCCATCAATTCCCATTATTAAAGTGGCTGGAGTTGAGTCAGTGTGTTGGCAGCAGCAACTCAATGTTAGTGGTGGCTGTTTAACAGTCTGATGGCCTTGAGATAGAAGCTGTTTTTCAGTCTCTCGGTCCCAGCTTTGATGCACCTGTACTGACCTCGCCTTCTGGATGATAGCGGGGTGAACAGGCAGTGGCTCGGGTGGTTGTTCTCCTTGATGATCTTTATGGCCTTCCTGTAACATCGGGTGGTGTAGGTGTCCTGGAGGGCAGGTAGTTTGCCCCCGGTGATGCGTTGTGCAGACCTCACTACCCTCTGGAGAGCCTTACGGTTGTGGGCGGAGCAGTTGCCGTATCAGGCGGTGATACAGCCCGCCAGGATGCTCTCGATTGTGCATCTGTAGAAGATTGTGAGTGCTTTTGGTGACAAGCCGAATTTCTTCAGCCTCCTGAGGTTGAAGAGGCGCTGCTGCGCCTTCTTCACGATGCTGTCTGTGTGTGTGGACCAATTCAGTTTGTCTGTGATGTGTATGCCTGAGGATCTTAAAACTTACTACCCTCTCAACTACTGTTCCATCAATGTGGATAGGGGGGTGTTCCCTCTGCTGTTTCCTGAAGTCCACAATCATCTCCTTAGTTTTGTTGATGTTGAGTGTGAGGTTATTTTCCTGACACCACACTCCGAGGGCCCTCACCTCCTCCCTGTAGGCCGTCTCGTTGTTGTTGGTAATCAAGCCTACCACTGTTGTGTCGTCCGCAAACTTGATGATTGAGTTGGAGGCGTGTGTGGCCACGCAGTCGTGGGTGAACAGGGAGTACAGGAGAGGGCTCAGAACACACCCTTGTGGGGCCCCAGTGTTGAGGATCAGCGAGGTGGAGATGTTGTTGCCTACCCTCACCACCTGGGGGCGGCCCGTCAGGAAGTCCAGTACCCAGTTGCACAGGGCGGGGTCGAGACCCAGGGTCTCAAGCCTGATGATGAGCTTGGAGGGTACTATGGTGTTAAATGCCGAGCTGTAGTCGATAAACAGCATTCTCACATAGGTATTCCTCTTGTCTAGATGGGTTAGGGCAGTGTGCAGTGTGTTTGAGATTGCATCGTCTGTGGACCTATTTGGGCGGGAAGCAAATTGGAGTGGGTCTAGGGTGTCAGGTAGGGTGGAGGTGATATGGTCCTTGACTAGTCTCTCAAAGCACTTCATGATGACGGAAGTGAGTGCTACGGGGCGGTAGTCGTTTAGCTCAGTTACCTAAAGATTGGAAAGCAGCTGCGGTCATCCCCCTCTTCAAAGGGGGGGACACTCTTGACCCAAACTGCTACAGACCTATATCTATCCTACCATGCCTTTCTAAGGTCTTCGAAAGCCAAGTCAACAAACAGATTACCGACCATACCATACCTTCTCTGCTATGCAATCTGGTTTCAGAGCTGGTCATGGGTGCACCTCAGCCACGCTCAAGGTCCTAAACGATATATTAACCACCATCGATAAGAAACATTACTGTGCAGCCGTCTTCATTGATCTGACCAAGGCTTTCGACTCTGTCAATCACCACATCCTCATCGGCAGACTCGACAGCCTTGGTTCCTCAAATGTTTGCCTCGCCTGGTTCACCAACTACTTCTCTGATAGAGTTCAGTGTGTCAAATTGGAGGGTCTGCTGTCCGGACCTCTGGCAGTCTCTATGGGGGTGCCACAGGGTTCAATTCTCTTCTCTGTATACATCAATGAGGTCGCTCTTGCTGCTGGTGAGTTTCTGATCCACCTCTACGCAGACGACACCATTCTGTATACTTCTGTATACACTGTGTTAACAACCCTCCAGGCAAGCTTCAATGCCATACAACTGTCCTTCCGTGGCCTCCAATTGCTCTTAAATACAAGTAAAACTCAATGCATGCTCTTCAACCGATCGCTACCCGCACCTGCCCGCCTGTCCAACATCACTACTCTGCAAGGCTCTGACTTAGAATACGTGGACAACTACAAATACTTAGGTGTCTGGTTAGACTGTAAACTCTCCTTCCAGACCCATATCAAATATCTCCAATCCAAAGTTAAATCTAGAATTGGCTTCCTATTTCGCAACAAAGCATCCTTCACTCATGCTGCCAAACATACCCTTGTAAAACTGACCAACCTACCAATCCTCGACTTTGGCGATGTCATTTACAAAATAGCCTCCAATACCCTACTCAACAAATTGGATACAGTCTATCACAGTGCAATCCGTTTTGTCACCAAAGCCCCATATACTACCCACCATTGCGACCTGTACGCTCTCGTTGGCTGGCGCTCGCTTCATACTCGTCGCCAAACCCACTGGCTCCATGTCATCTACAAGACCCTGCTAGGTAAAGTCCCCCCTTATCTCAGCTCGCTGGTCACCATAGCATCTCCCACCTGTAGCACACGCTCCAGCAGGTATATCTCTCTAGTCACCCCCAAAACCAACTCTTTCTTTGGCCGCCTCTCCTTCCAGTTCTCTGCTGCCATTGACTGGAACGAACTACAAAAAGCACTGAAACAGGAAACACTTATCTCCCTCACTGGCTTTCAGCACCAACTATCAGAGCAGCTCACAGATTACTGCACCTGTACATAGCCCACCTATATTTTAGCCCAAACAACTACCTCTTTCCCTACTGTATTTAATTAATTAATTGATTTTGCTCCTTTGAACCCCATTATTTTTATTTCTACTTTGCACATATTGCAAATCTACCATTCCAGTGTTTTACTTGCTATATTGTATTTACTTTGCCACCATGGCCTTTTTTTTGCCTTTACCTCCCTTATCTCACCTCATTTGCTCACATCATATATAGACTTGTTTATACTGTATTATTGACTGTATGTTTGTTTTACCCCATGTGTAACTCTGTGTCGTTGTATGTGTCGAACTGCTTTGCTTTATCCTGGTCAGGTCGCAATTGTAAATGAGAACTTGTTCTCAACTTGCCTACCTGGTTAAAAAAAGGTGAAATAAAAAATAAAAATAAAACCTTAGCCTTCTTGGGAACAGGAACAATGGTGGCCCTCTTGAAGCATGTGGGAACAGCAGGCTGGTATAGGGATTGATTGAATATGTCCGTAAACACACCAGCCAGCTGGTCTGCGCATGCTCTGAGGGCACGGCTGGGGATGCCGTCTGGGCCTGCAGCTTTGCGAGGGTTAAGACGTTTAAATGTTTTACTCACCTCAGCTGCAGTGAAGGAGAGTCCGCATGTTTTCGTTGCAGGCCGTGTCAGTGGCACTGTATTGTCCTCAAAGCGGGCAAAAAAGTAATTTAGTCTGCCTGGGAGCAAGACTTCCTGGTCTGTGACGGGGCTGGTTTTCTTTTTGTAATCCGTGATTGACTGTAGAACCTGCCACATACCTCTTATGTCTGAGCCGTTGAATTGAGATTCTACTTTGTCTCTATACTGACGCTTAGCTTGTTTGATTGACTTGCGGAGGGAATAGCTGCACTATTTGTATTCGGTCATGTTTCCGGTCACCTTGCCCTGATTAAAAGCAGTGGTTCGCGCTTCAGCTCCTCTCCTCATCATCTCCTCTCCTCTACATCTACTCTCCTCTACATATCCTCTCCTCTACATCTCCTCTCCTCTACACCTCCTCTTCTCTTCATCTCCTCTCCTCTACATCTCCTTTCCTCTACTTCTCCTTTCCTCTACATCTCCTCTCCTCTTCATCTCCTCTCCTATTCATCTCCTCTCCTCTACATCTCATCTCCTTTACATCTCCTCTCCTCTACATCTTCTCTCCTCTACATATCCTCTCCTCTCCATATCGTCTCCTCTTTAGCTCCTCTCCACTACTTCTCGTTTCCTCTCCTCTTTATGTCATCTCCTCTCCTCTTCATCTCCTCTCCTCTAAATCTCCTCTCCTTTAATTCTCCTCTCCTCTACATATCCTCTCCTCTCCATATGCTCTCTTCTTTATCTTCTCTCATCTACATCTCCTCTCCTTTTTATCTCCTCTCCTCTCCATATGCTCTCCTCTTTATCTCCTCTCCTCTATATCTCCTCTCCTTTTTATCTCCTCTCCTCTACATCTGCTCTCCTCTACTCTTTATCTCCTCTGCAACTCTTCTCCTCTTTATCACTCCACCGATCCTTCTCCTTTCCTGTACATCTCCTCTCCTCTTTATCTCCTCTCCTCTACATCTCCTCTCCTCAACATATCCTCTCCTCTACATATCCTCTCCTCTACATATCCTCTCCTCTACATATCCTCTGCTCTACATCTCATCTCCTCTACATGTCCTCTCCTCTACATATCCTCTGCTCTACATCTCATCTCCTCGACAGATCCTCTCCTCTACATATCCTCTGCTCTACATCTCATCTCCTCTACCTGTCCTCTCCTTTACGTATCCTCTCCTCTACATCTCATTTCCTCTACTCTACATCTCCTCTACTCTGCATCTCCTCTCCTCTACATCTCCTCTCTTCTACATATCCTCCCCTCTACATCTCCTCTCTTCTCCATATCCTCCCCTCTACATCTCCTCTCCTCTACATGTTATCTCCTCTACATCTCCTCTCCTCTTCTATACATATCCTCTCCTCTCTTCTACATATCCTCTCCTCTACATCTCCTCTCTTCTACATCTCCTCTCTTCTACATATCCTCTCCTCTACATATCATCTCCTCTCCATCTTCTCTCCTCTTCATGTTATCTCCTCTACATATCCTCTCCTCTATATCTCCTCTCCTCAACATCTGCTCTACATCTCCTCGCCACCCTTCTCCTCTCCTCACCAGCACTGTGTCCTCTGTGTATTACAGCTGGTGATGATGCTGATGGTTTTTCTGCAGTGAGAGATTTGTCTAGAAGGAATCTTGCTGACACCCAGTGTAAAATCAGTTTTCCTTATGTCTAATAATCCCGGGGAGGGCCCATGTATTATATAACACTGGCTCTATACTGTATGTGCTTTGCATTTATCAAGGTTTTAGGTTCATGTTCAGTTTATGGTACTTTTACTCCTGGGCATCCATTTCAGGTGAAGTATGGCTGTTTGTAACTGTAATGGTCTGTAGGTGTGTGTATGCATGCATGCGTGAGTGTGTGAAAGATGAAAAATATAGAGAGCGAGTAGGAGGAGAGAATGAGAGTACAGCTTTCCATTATACATGGTAGCTGAAGGCTGCCTATGATGATTTGTAAATGCATCAAGGCCACAGCAGTATCAATTGATTGCAGGCAGCAGCAGTGGCTGTGTTCCTGTGTGTCTGTGAAGACAGACACAGCACTGGTGGGCTAGGCTACTCAGCACTGCTAGGCTTGGCTCCCCATGATGTCAACAGGGCTCTAATAGGGGGCAGACGAGGAATGTCTGTCCATCAATGCCAGGGCTGCTAGACTGTCTCCTCACTGCTCACACACTGCCCTCGTCTTGTCCATCTCAATGGCACAGGCCTGATCAGAAGTGACAGGTCAGTACAGCCCTGCGCCCTTCTTATTGCACTGCCCTGGAATTAAGTCGCCAGGCACAGTGCAACACACACACACACACACACACACACACACACACACACACACACACACACACACACACACACGCGCACACGCACCCGCACACGCACACACACACACACACACACACACACACACACACACACACACACACACACACACACACACACACACACACACACACACACAAACGCACACGCACACGCACACGCACACACACACACACACACACACGCGCGCACGCACGCGCACACACAGACACACACACACACACACAAAGGGCCAGACTTGCAGACGGTTGCAGACACAGAGAACCAACGTAACATACAACACACAGAGTCAGGCTACACAATCACAAAGGACAGTGAGAACTACACAAGCATCTCTTGTTGTTGGAACAAGGGTAAACTTCTATGTGTGTGTCTACTGTTTATTGAAGTAAACTGGGCAGCTGCCATCTCCCACCTTGATGTCCCAATGTTGATCAGAGATGGCTCTTCTTTTGGCCCCGGGCCATGAAGAGAGGTGAGCCTTTTTCTCCTCATGTGCCAAAATAAACAAACATCTTGTTTATGGCACGCTGAGCCTTACAAAGGCAACATTTTGACCGGCTTGGCTATATAAAAGATTTATAGGTGAAAATAGCTTCTTTTACCTTGTAGAGTGAGGTGTTTTTAAACTGCAAGACTATGCATTATTAAAGACAGCATAGATCACATTGAAGTGATCCCAAAAACAAAATAAGCCCCTTGTTTGTACAGTTTGGAGCAAACAACAGAAGGCGTCAGAACAGAGTGGATTGTGGGTTAAAAAAGTGTGATTAATACACTTTTAAAATATTTGGGTTTCGGGGAGTGAATTGAAATGTCAGTTTTATGGTTGAATTATATGTGCCGTTATTTATTGTAGGATGAGTGGATTTTGAAAAGCACAATTGGAAAAGCCAGGGGATTTGGTTTTGCGGCTTGTTATGCATTTGATAGAAAACTGCTTTGTGGTACCTCAGGAGTATAGTGAAGAATCATTTCAGCTGTATTGAGGCACTCAGAGAAGTCATGCATACAGGTACTGCAGGATTAGCCAAAGGACAATCTACTGTAGTTACATCCAAATGACAGTGAAAACACAGGTTGGGGTTTTGGATCCACCACTGTACGTCACATATACGTATTTGATTGATTTTCCTTCATGAACAGCATGTGATTAGCTTGAATATGTGGTTAGTGATGAAGGATTTAGAAGGCTTTTGGAACTACCTTGGTAAAATGGACATGATGTAGACAGAACACAGCATTGGGAGCAGTTACTGTGTCTAACCTGAACCAAGGTTACATATTTCCAGAGGCACTGATACTTCTCAGTATGCAAGGATTTAATTTGGAATAGTCTCACTGGGCCCCAGAGTTCCTGCAGTTGTTTGATCCCTTGTTCAGGCAGTGGACACACACACACACACACACACTGTATTGTGGTCTCTATACTTGGCCAGGGTACTCAGGCTGTGAGGCCCACGGGGCTGTACACCAAGGCAGCTCTAGTCTACCTCCTCAAAGCCTTCCACCGGGCTGGCTGTAGCCAGGGTAACCAATCAGCCTGCTCCGTCTGGAGACAGTTCTGGACTGCCAAACCCCCAGACACACCCGCTCTCTCAGAGATAGATTTAAATGTAAACCACAGGAGCAGAACATGCTTAGAAAACTCTGCATTCCTATAGCATTAAGTTATAGAGATAGGACACTGCACCAATCAATCTATCGAGGAGCATGATGATGAACTTCAAGAAAGCGGTAATGTGTTTGTTTCAAGTCAACTGTATTTGGAAGCTTGGTAATGTCTTGTCTGAGGTGTCAGAAAATATGAGAGAGGTGCATAATCAGATTGCTATTGGAGTAATATTCATGTTTTAGATGTGAATGTAGAGAGCTCGTTTTTCACTGACACATTCACTTGCCTGTCAGTCAGTGGATGGATGTATCCATCTCGCTGCTCAAATTGGGGAGAGAAAATTAGAATGAACTTCCTGCTGTTTCTCTGTGAGCTGGGAAAGTAAACCACATGGAGCTGGCAGAACACGAATAATCACCTTGTCTGTTTTCCTCCTCTCTATGTTGTGTTGTTCTGAGAGTGAAGAGGGCAAGCAGATTGGTGTGTTTTGTTATTAACATCCCAATCAGAGCTGTGCTGCTCCCTGTGCAATCTACTCTCTCTATCCCTGTGTCTCTCTGTCTTCTCTTGCTCTCTATTGTTGTCTCTCTATCCTTCTCTCTCTCTTTTATTGGCAAAGAGTCATGTCACTCTGAGATCTCCCATGATTTGGGGACACACACAGCCTGGGCAAAAGGCACAAGGATTAAATATTTAACATGCGTGTGTTAACGGGTTATTACTCTCCCAAGAGAGAGAAAGTGGGCAGAGGTTGAGGTTAATGCATACATACACACAGACACACACTCTCTCTCACACACATTCATTGGCCAAATTTCAGTAATACAATGAATGTCTTCTGAGACACAAAACCAATTTAGAGATTTTGCATTGTGAATTTTAACTATAAAACAAACACTAAAGTGAGAGCCCCAGATATCTTCAGTATACTGCTGGGCCATAAAAACCTGTTCCTCACTGCAAGGCCATTATAATCTGTTCCTTACTGCAGGGATATTATAACCTGTTCCTTACTGCAGGGATATTATAACCTGTTCCTTACTGCAGGGATGTTATAACCTGTTCCTTACTGCAGGGATATTATAACCTGTTCCTTACTGCAGGGATGTTATAACCTGTTCCTTACCGCAGGGCCATTATAACCTGTTACTTACTGCAGGGATATTATAACCTGTTCTTACTGCAGGGATATTATAACCTGTTCCTTACTGCAGGGATATTATAACCTGTTCCTTACTGCAGGGATATTATAACCTGTTCCTTACTGCAGGGATATTATAACCTGTTCCTTACTGCAGGGATATTATAACCTGTTCCTTACTGCAGGGATATTATAACTTACTGCAGGGATGTTATCCTTACTGCAGGGATATTATAACCTGTTACTTACTGCAGGGATATTATAACCTCTTCCTTACCGCAGGGCCATTATAACCTGTTCCTTACTGCAGGGATATTATAACCTGTTCCTTACTGCAGGGATGTTATAACCTGTTCCTTACTGCAGGGCCATTATAACCTGTTACTTACTGCAGGGATATTATAACCTGTTCTTACTGCAGGGATGTTATAACCTGTTCCTTACTGCAGGGATATTATAACCAGGGATATTATTCCTTACTGCAGGGATATTATAACCTGTTCCTTACTGCAGGGATATTATAACATGTTCTTACTGCAGGGATATTATAACCTGTTCCTTACTGCAGGGATATTATAACCTGTTCCTTACTGCAGGGATATTATAACCTGTTCCTTACTGCAGGGATATTATAACCTGTTCCTTACTGCAGGGATATTATAACCTGTTCCTTACTGCAGGGATATTATAACCTGTTCCTTACTGCAGGGATATTATAACCTGTTCCTTACTGCAGGGATATTATAACCTGTTCCTTACTGCAGGGATATTATAACCTGTTCCTTACTGCAGGGATATTATAACCTGTTCCTTACTGCAGGGATATTATAAGGGATATTATAACCTGTTCCTTACTGCAGGGATATTATAACCTGTTCCTTACTGCAGGGATATTATAACCTGTTCCTTTGCAGGGATATTATAACCTTTTCCTTACTGCAGGGATATTATAACCTGTTCCTTACTGCAGGGATGTTATAACCTGTTCCTTACTGCAGGGATGTTATAACCTGTTCCTTACTGCAGGGATATTATAACCTGTTCCTCACTGCAGGATATTATAACCTGTTCCTTACTGCAGGGATATTATAACCTGTTCCTTACTGCAGGGATATTATAACCTGTTCCTTACTGCAGGGATATTATAACCTGTTCCAGGGATATTATACTGCAGGGATGATATTATAACCTGTTCCTTACTGCAGGGGATGCAGGGATATTATAACCTGTTCCTTACTGCAGGGATGTTATAACCTGTTCCTTACTGCAGGGATGTTATAACCTGTTCCTTACTGCAGGGATATTATAACCTGTTCCTTACTGCAGGGATATTATAACCTGTACCTTACAATAGGATATTATAACCTGTTCCTTACAATAGGATATTATAACCTGTTCCTTACTGCAGGGATATTATAACCTGTTCCTTACAATAGGATATTATAATCTGTTCCTTACTGCAGGGTTCCTTACTGCAGGGATATTATAACCTGTTCCTTACTGCAGGGATATTATAACCTGTTCCTTACTGCAGGGATATTATAACCTGTTCCTTACTGCAGGGATATTATAACCTGTTCCTTACTGCAGGGATATTATAACCTGTTCCTTACTGCAGGGATATTATAACCTGTTCCTTACTGCAGGGATATTATAACCTGTTCCTTACAAGGGATATTTAACTGTTCAGGGATATTATAAACTGTTCCTTACAATAGGATATTATAACCTGTTCCTTACAATAGGATATTATAACCTGTTCTTTACTGCAGGGATATTATAACCTGTTCCTTACTGCAGGGATATTATAACCTGTCCCTTACTGCAGGGATATTATAAACTGTTCCTTACAATAGGATATTATAACCTGTTCCTTACAATAGGATATTATAACCTGTTCCTTACTGCAGGGATATTATAACCTGTTCCTTACTGCAGGGATATTATAACCTGTTCCTTACTGCAGGGATGTTATAACCTGTTCCTTACTGCAGGGATATTATAACCTGTTCCTTACTGCAGGGATGTTATAACCTGTTCCTTACTGCAGGGATGTTATAACCTGTTCCTTACTGCAGGGATATTATAACCTGTTCCTCACTGCAGGATAATTATAACCTGTTCCTTACTGCAGGGATATTATAACCTGTTCCTTACAATAGGATATTATAACCTGTTCCTTACTGCAGGGATATTATAACCTGTTCCTTACTGCAGGGATATTATAATCTGTTCCTTACTGCAGGGATGTTATAACCTGTTCCTTACAATAGGATATTATAACCTGTTCCTTACTGCAGGGATATTATAACCTGTTCCTTACTGCAGGGATATTATAACCTGTTCCTTACTGCAGGGATGTTATAACCTGTTCCTTACTGCAGGGATATTATAACCTGTTCCTTACTGCAGGGATGTTATAACCTGTTCCTTACTGCAGGGATGTTATAACCTGTTCCTTACTGCAGGCATATTATAACCTGTTCCTTACTGCAGGGATATTATAACCTGTTCCTTAGCGCAGGGATATTATAACCTGTTCCTTACTGCAGGGATATTATAACCTGTTCCTTACTGCAGAGATATTATAAACTGTTCCTTACCGCAGGGATGTCATAACCTGTTCCTTACTGAAGGGATGTTATAACCTGTTCCTTACTGCAGGGATGTTATAAACTGTTCCTTACAATAGGATATTATAACCTGTTCCTTACTGCAGGGATATTATAACCTGTTCCTTACTGCAGGGATATTACAACCTGTTCCTTACTGCAGGGATATTATAACCTGTTCCTTACCGCAGGGATATTATAACCTGTTCCTTACTGCAGGGATATTATAACCTGTTCCTTACTGCAGGGATATTATAACCTGTTCCTCACTGCAGGATAATTATAACCTGTTCCTTGCTGCAGGGATATTATAACCTGTTCCTGGCTGCAGGGATGTTATAACCTGTTCCTTAGCGCAGGGATGTTATAACCTGTTCCTTAGCGCAGGGATATTATAACCTGTTCCTTACTGCAGGGATATTATAAACTGTTCCTTACAATAGGATATTATAACCTGTTCCTTACAATAGGATATTATAACCTGTTCCTTACTGCAGGGATATTATAACCTGTCCCTTACTGCAGGGATATTATAACCTGTTCCTTACTGCAGGGATATTATAACCTGTGCCTTACTGCAGGGATGTTATAACCTGTTCCTTAGCGCAGGGATATTATAACCTGTTCCTTACTGCAGGGATATTATAACCTGTTCCTTACTGCAGGGATATTATAACCTGTTCCTTACCGCAGGGATGTTATAACCTGTTCCTTACTGCAGGGATGTTATAACCTGTTCCTTACTGCAGGGATGTTATAACCTGTTCCTTACAATAGGATATTATAACCTGTACCTTACTGCAGGGATATTATAACCTGTTCCTTACTGCAGGGATATTATAACCTGTTCCTTACTGCAGGGATATTATAACCTGTTCCTTACTGCAGGGATATTATAAACTGTTCCTTACAATAGGATATTATAACCTGTTCCTTACAATAGGATATTATAACCTGTTCCTTACTGCAGGGATATTATAACCTGTTCCTTACTGCAGGGATATTATAACCTGTTCCTTACTGCAGGGATGTTATAACCTGTTCCTTACTGCAGGGATATTATAACCTGTTCCTCACTGCAGGATAATTATAACCTGTTCCTTACTGCAGGGATATTATAACCTGTTCCTTACTGCAGGGATATTATAACCTGTTCCTTACAATAGGATATTATAACCTGTTCCTTACTGCAGGGATATTATAACCTGTTCCTTACTGCAGGGATATTATAACCTGTTCCATACCGCAGGGATGTTATAACCTGTTCCTTACTGCAGGGATGTTATAACCTGTTCCTTACTGCAGGGATGTTATAACCTGTTCCTTACAATAGGATATTATAACCTGTTCCTTACTGCAGGGATATTATAACCTGTTCCTTACTGCAGGGATATTATAACCTGTTCCTTACTGCAGGGATATTATAACCTGTTCCTTACTGCAGGGATATTATAACCTGTTCCTTACTGCAGGGATATTATAACCTGTTCCTTACTGCAGGGATGTTATAACCTGTTCCTTAGCGCAGGGATATTATAACCTGTTCCTTACTGCAGGGATATTATAACCTGTTCCTTACTGCAGGGATATTATAACCTGTTCCTTACCGCAGGGATGTTATAACCTGTTCCTTACTGCAGGGATGTTATAACCTGTTCCTTACTGCAGGGATGTTATAACCTGTTCCTTACAATAGGATATTATAACCTGTTCCTTACTGCAGGGATATTATAACCTGTTCCTTACCGCAGGGATGTTATAACCTGTTCCTTACTGCAGGGATGTTATAACCTGTTCCTTACTGCAGGGATGTTATAACCTGTTCCTTACAATAGGATATTATAACCTGTTCCTTACTGCAGGGATATTATAACCTGTTCCTTACTGCAGGGATATTATAACCTGTTCCTTACTGCAGGGATATTATAACCTGTTCCTTACTGCAGGGATTTTATAACCTGTTCCTTACTGCAGGGATGTTATAACCTGTTCCTTACTGCAGGGATATTATAACCTGTTCCTCACTGCAGGATAATTATAACCTGTTCCTTACTGCAGGGATATTATAACCTGTTCCTTACTGCAGGGATATTATAACCTGTTCCTTACAATAGGATATTATAACCTGTTCCTTACTGCAGGGATATTATAACCTGTTCCTTACTGCAGGGATATTATAACCTGTTCCATACCGCAGGGATGTTATAACCTGTTCCTTACTGCAGGGATGTTATAACCTGTTCCTTACTGCAGGGATGTTATAACCTGTTCCTTACAATAGGATATTATAACCTGTTCCTTACTGCAGGGATATTATAACCTGTTCCTTACTTCAGGGATATTATAACCTGTTCCTTACTGCAGGGATATTATAACCTGTTCCTTACTGCAGGGATATTATAACCTGTTCCTTACTGCAGGGATATTATAACCTGTTCCTTACTGCAGGGATGTTATAACCTGTTCCTTAGCGCAGGGATATTATAACCTGTTCCTTACTGCAGGGATATTATAACCTGTTCCTTACTGCAGGGATATTATAACCTGTTCCTTACCGCAGGGATGTTATAACCTGTTCCTTACTGCAGGGATGTTATAACCTGTTCCTTACTGCAGGGATGTTATAACCTGTTCCTTACAATAGGATATTATAACCTGTTCCTTACTGCAGGGATATTATAACCTGTTCCTTACTGCAGGGATATTATAACCTGTTCCTTACTGCAGGGATATTATAACCTGTTCCTTACTGCAGGGATATTATAACCTGTTCCTTACTGCAGGGATATTATAACCTGTTCCTTACTGCAGGGATATTATAACCTGTTCCTTACTGCAGGGATGTTATAACCTGTTCCTTACTGCAGGGATATTATAACCTGTTCCTTACTGCAGGGATATTATAACCTGTTCCTTAGCGCAGGGATATTATAACCTGTTCCTTACTGCAGGGATATTATAACCTGTTCCTTACTGCAGGGATATTATAACCTGTTCCTTACTGCAGGGATATTATAACCTGTTCCTTACTGCAGGGATATTATAACCTGTTCCTTACTGCAGGGATATTATAACCTGTTCCTTACTGCAGGGATGTTATAACCTGTTCCTTACTGCAGGGATGTTATAACCTGTTCCTTACTGCAGGGATATTATAACCTGTTCCTTACTGCAGGGATATTATAACCTGTTCCTTACTGCAGGGATATTATAACCTGTTCCTTACTGCAGGGATGTTATAACCTGTTCCTTACTGCAGGGATATTATAACCTGTTCCTTACTGCAGGGATATTATAACCTGTTCCTTACTGCAGGGATGTTATAACCTGTCCCTTACTGCAGGGATGTTATAACCTGTTCCTTACTGCAGGGATATTATAACCTGTTCCTCACTGCAGGATAATTATAACCTGTTCCTTACTGCAGGGATATTATAACCTGTTCCTTACAATAGGATATTATAACCTGTTCCTTACTGCAGGGATATTATAACCTGTTCCTTACTGCAGGGATATTATAACCTGTTCCTTACTGCAGGGATGTTATAACCTGTTCCTTACTGCAGGGATATTATAACCTGTTCCTTACTGCAGGGATATTATAACCTGTTCCTTACTGCAGGGATATTATAACCTGTTCCTTACTGCAGGGATGTTATAACCTGTCCCTTACTGCAGGGATATTATAACCTGTTCCTTACTGCAGGGATATTATAACCTGTTCCTTACTGCAGGGATGTTATAACCTGTTCCTTACTGCAGGGATGTTATAACCTGTTCCTTACTGCAGGGATATTATAACATGTTCCTCACTGCAGGATAATTATAACCTGTTCCTTACTGCAGGGATATTATAACCTGTTCCTTACAATAGGATATTATAACCTGTTCCTTACTGCAGGGATATTATAACCTGTTCCTTACTGCAGGGATGTTATAACCTGTTCCTTACTGCAGGGATATTATAACCTGTTCCTCACTGCAGGATAATTATAACCTGTTCCTTACTGCAGGGATATTATAACCTGTTCCTTACAATAGGATATTATAACCTGTTCCTTACTGCAGGGATATTATAACCTGTTCCTTACTGCAGGGATATTATAACCTGTTCCTTACCACAGGGATGTTATAACCTGTTCCTTACTGCAGGGATGTTATAACCTGTTCCTTACTGCAGGGATGTTATAACCTGTTCCTTACAATAGGATATTATAACCTGTTCCTTACTGCAGGGATATTATAACCTGTTCCTTACTGCAGGGATATTATAACCTGTTCCTTACTGCAGGGATATTATAACCTGTTCCTTACTGCAGGGATATTATAACATGTTCCTTACTGCAGGGATGTTATAACCTGTTCCTTACTGCAGGGATATTATAACCTGTTCCTCACTGCAGGATAATTATAACCTGTTCCTTACTGCAGGGATATTATAACCTGTTCCTTACTGCAGGGATATTATAACCTGTTCCTTACAATAGGATATTATAACCTGTTCCTTACTGCAGGGATATTATAACCTGTTCCTTACTGCAGGGATATTATAACCTGTTCCTTACTGCAGGGATGTTATAACCTGTTCCTTAGCGCAGGGATATTATAACCTGTTCCTTACTGCAGGGATATTATAACCTGTTCCTTACTGCAGGGATATTATAACCTGTTCCTTACTGCAGGGATGTTATAACCTGTTCCTTACTGCAGGGATGTTATAACCTGTTCCTTACTGCAGGGATGTTATAACCTGTTCCTTACAATAGGATATTATAACCTGTTCCTTACTGCAGGGATATTATAACCTGTTCCTTACTGCAGGGATATTATAACCTGTTCCATACCGCAGGGATGTTATAACCTGTTCCTTACTGCAGGGATGTTATAACCTGTTCCTTACTGCAGGGATGTTATAACCTGTTCCTTACAATAGGATATTATAACCTGTTCCTTACTGCAGGGATATTATAACCTGTTCCTTACTGCAGGGATATTATAACCTGTTCCTTACTGCAGGGATATTATAACCTGTTCCTTACTGCAGGGATATTATAACCTGTTCCTTACTGCAGGGATATTATAACCTGTTCCTTACTGCAGGGATGTTATAACCTGTTCCTTAGCGCAGGGATATTATAACCTGTTCCTTACTGCAGGGATATTATAACCTGTTCCTTACTGCAGGGATATTATAACCTGTTCCTTACCGCAGGGATGTTATAACCTGTTCCTTACTGCAGGGATGTTATAACCTGTTCCTTACTGCAGGGATGTTATAACCTGTTCCTTACAATAGGATATTATAACCTGTTCCTTACTGCAGGGATATTATAACCTGTTCCTTACCGCAGGGATGTTATAACCTGTTCCTTACTGCAGGGATGTTATAACCTGTTCCTTACTGCAGGGATGTTATAACCTGTTCCTTACAATAGGATATTATAACCTGTTCCTTACTGCAGGGATATTATAACCTGTTCCTTACTGCAGGGATATTATAACCTGTTCCTTACTGCAGGGATATTATAACCTGTTCCTTACTGCAGGGATATTATAAACTGTTCCTTACAATAGGATATTATAACCTGTTCCTTACAATAGGATATTATAACCTGTTCCTTACTGCAGGGATATTATAACCTGTTCCTTACTGCAGGGATTTTATAACCTGTTCCTTACTGCAGGGATGTTATAACCTGTTCCTTACTGCAGGGATATTATAACCTGTTCCTCACTGCAGGATAATTATAACCTGTTCCTTACTGCAGGGATATTATAACCTGTTCCTTACTGCAGGGATATTATAACCTGTTCCTTACAATAGGATATTATAACCTGTTCCTTACTGCAGGGATATTATAACCTGTTCCTTACTGCAGGGATATTATAACCTGTTCCATACCGCAGGGATGTTATAACCTGTTCCTTACTGCAGGGATGTTATAACCTGTTCCTTACTGCAGGGATGTTATAACCTGTTCCTTACAATAGGATATTATAACCTGTTCCTTACTGCAGGGATATTATAACCTGTTCCTTACTTCAGGGATATTATAACCTGTTCCTTACTGCAGGGATATTATAACCTGTTCCTTACTGCAGGGATATTATAACCTGTTCCTTACTGCAGGGATATTATAACCTGTTCCTTACTGCAGGGATGTTATAACCTGTTCCTTAGCGCAGGGATATTATAACCTGTTCCTTACTGCAGGGATATTATAACCTGTTCCTTACTGCAGGGATATTATAACCTGTTCCTTACCGCAGGGATGTTATAACCTGTTCCTTACTGCAGGGATGTTATAACCTGTTCCTTACTGCAGGGATGTTATAACCTGTTCCTTACAATAGGATATTATAACCTGTTCCTTACTGCAGGGATATTATAACCTGTTCCTTACTGCAGGGATATTATAACCTGTTCCTTACTGCAGGGATATTATAACCTGTTCCTTACTGCAGGGATATTATAACCTGTTCCTTACTGCAGGGATATTATAACCTGTTCCTTACTGCAGGGATGTTATAACCTGTTCCTTACTGCAGGGATATTATAACCTGTTCCTTACTGCAGGGATATTATAACCTGTTCCTTAGCGCAGGGATATTATAACCTGTTCCTTACTGCAGGGATATTATAACCTGTTCCTTACTGCAGGGATATTATAACCTGTTCCTTACTGCAGGGATATTATAACCTGTTCCTTACTGCAGGGATATTATAACCTGTTCCTTACTGCAGGGATATTATAACCTGTTCCTTACTGCAGGGATGTTATAACCTGTTCCTTACTGCAGGGATGTTATAACCTGTTCCTTACTGCAGGGATATTATAACCTGTTCCTTACTGCAGGGATATTATAACCTGTTCCTTACTGCAGGGATATTATAACCTGTTCCTTACTGCAGGGATGTTATAACCTGTTCCTTACTGCAGGGATATTATAACCTGTTCCTTACTGCAGGGATATTATAACCTGTTCCTTACTGCAGGGATGTTATAACCTGTCCCTTACTGCAGGGATGTTATAACCTGTTCCTTACTGCAGGGATATTATAACCTGTTCCTCACTGCAGGATAATTATAACCTGTTCCTTACTGCAGGGATATTATAACCTGTTCCTTACAATAGGATATTATAACCTGTTCCTTACTGCAGGGATATTATAACCTGTTCCTTACTGCAGGGATATTATAACCTGTTCCTTACTGCAGGGATGTTATAACCTGTTCCTTACTGCAGGGATATTATAACCTGTTCCTTACTGCAGGGATATTATAACCTGTTCCTTACTGCAGGGATATTATAACCTGTTCCTTACTGCAGGGATGTTATAACCTGTCCCTTACTGCAGGGATATTATAACCTGTTCCTTACTGCAGGGATATTATAACCTGTTCCTTACTGCAGGGATGTTATAACCTGTTCCTTACTGCAGGGATGTTATAACCTGTTCCTTACTGCAGGGATATTATAACATGTTCCTCACTGCAGGATAATTATAACCTGTTCCTTACTGCAGGGATATTATAACCTGTTCCTTACAATAGGATATTATAACCTGGTCCTTACTGCAGGGATATTATAACCTGTTCCTTACTGCAGGGATGTTATAACCTGTTCCTTACTGCAGGGATATTATAACCTGTTCCTCACTGCAGGATAATTATAACCTGTTCCTTACTGCAGGGATATTATAACCTGTTCCTTACAATAGGATATTATAACCTGTTCCTTACTGCAGGGATATTATAACCTGTTCCTTACTGCAGGGATATTATAACCTGTTCCTTACCACAGGGATGTTATAACCTGTTCCTTACTGCAGGGATGTTATAACCTGTTCCTTACTGCAGGGATGTTATAACCTGTTCCTTACAATAGGATATTATAACCTGTTCCTTACTGCAGGGATATTATAACCTGTTCCTTACTGCAGGGATATTATAACCTGTTCCTTACTGCAGGGATATTATAACCTGTTCCTTACTGCAGGGATATTATAACATGTTCCTTACTGCAGGGATGTTATAACCTGTTCCTTACTGCAGGGATATTATAACCTGTTCCTCACTGCAGGATAATTATAACCTGTTCCTTACTGCAGGGATATTATAACCTGTTCCTTACTGCAGGGATATTATAACCTGTTCCTTACAATAGGATATTATAACCTGTTCCTTACTGCAGGGATATTATAACCTGTTCCTTACTGCAGGGATATTATAACCTGTTCCTTACTGCAGGGATGTTATAACCTGTTCCTTAGCGCAGGGATATTATAACCTGTTCCTTACTGCAGGGATATTATAACCTGTTCCTTACTGCAGGGATATTATAACCTGTTCCTTACCGCAGGGATGTTATAACCTGTTCCTTACTGCAGGGATGTTATAACCTGTTCCTTACTGCAGGGATGTTATAACCTGTTCCTTACAATAGGATATTATAACCTGTTCCTTACTGCAGGGATATTATAACCTGTTCCTTACTGCAGGGATATTATAACCTGTTCCTTACTGCAGGGATATTATAACCTGTTCCTTACTGCAGGGATATTATAACCTGTTCCTTACTGCAGGGATATTATAACCTGTTCCTTACTGCAGGGATGTTATAACCTGTTCCTTACTGCAGGGATATTATAACCTGTTCCTTACTGCAGGGATATTATAACCTGTTCCTTAGCGCAGGGATATTATAACCTGTTCCTTACTGCAGGGATATTATAACCTGTTCCTTACTGCAGGGATATTATAACCTGTTCCTTACTGCAGGGATATTATAACCTGTTCCTTACTGCAGGGATATTATAACCTGTTCCTTACTGCAGGGATATTATAACCTGTTCCTTACTGCAGGGATGTTATAACCTGTTCCTTACTGCAGGGATGTTATAACCTGTTCCTTACTGCAGGGATATTATAACCTGTTCCTTACTGCAGGGATATTATAACCTGTTCCTTACTGCAGGGATATTATAACCTGTTCCTTACTGCAGGGATGTTATAACCTGTCCCTTACTGCATGGATATTATAACCTGTTCCTTACTGCAGGGATATTATAACCTGTTCCTTACTGCAGGGATGTTATTACCTGTTCCTTACTGCAGGGATGTTATAACCTGTTCCTTACTGCAGGGATATTATAACATGTTCCTCACTGCAGGATAATTATAACCTGTTCCTTACTGCAGGGATATTATAACCTGTTCCTTACAATAGGATATTATAACCTGTTCCTTACTGCAGGGATATTATAACCTGTTCCTTACTGCAGGGATGTTATAACCTGTTCCTTACTGCAGGGATATTATAACCTGTTCCTCACTGCAGGATAATTATAACCTGTTCCTTACTGCAGGGATATTATAACCTGTTCCTTACTGCAGGGATGTTATAACCTGTTCCTTACTGCAGGGATATTATAACCTGTTCCTCACTGCAGGATAATTATAACCTGTTCCTTACTGCAGGGATATTATAACCTGTTCCTTACAATAGGATATTATAACCTGTTCCTTACTGCAGGGATATTATAACCTGTTCCTTACTGCAGGGATATTATAACCTGTTCCTTACCACAGGGATGTTATAACCTGTTCCTTACTGCAGGGATGTTATAACCTGTTCCTTACTGCAGGGATGTTATAACCTGTTCCTTACAATAGGATATTATAACCTGTTCCTTACTGCAGGGATATTATAACCTGTTCCTTACTGCAGGGATATTATAACCTGTTCCTTACTGCAGGGATATTATAACCTGTTCCTTACTGCAGGGATATTATAACATGTTCCTTACTGCAGGGATGTTATAACCTGTTCCTTACTGCAGGGATATTATAACCTGTTCCTTACTGCAGGGATATTATAACCTGTTCCTTACTGCAGGGATATTATAACCTTTTCCTTACTGCAGGGATGTTATAACCTGTTCCTTACTGCAGGGATGTTATAACCTGTTCCTTACTGCAGGGATATTATAACCTGTTCCTTACTGCAGGGATGTTATAACCTGTTCCTTACTGCAGGGATGTTATAACCTGTTCCTTACAATAGGATATTATAACCTGTTCCTTACTGCAGGGATATTATAACCTGTTCCTTACCACAGGGATGTTATAACCTGTTCCTTACTGCAGGGATATTATAACCTGTTCCTCACTGCAGGATAATTATAACCTGTTCCTTACTGCAGGGATATTATAACCTGTTCCTTACAATAGGATATTATAACCTGTTCCTTACTGCAGGGATATTATAACCTGTTCCTTACTGCAGGGATATTATAACCTGTTCCTTACTGCAGGGATGTTATAACCTGTTCCTTACTGCAGGGATATTATAACCTGTTCCTTACTGCAGGGATATTATAACCTGTTCCTTACTGCAGGGATATTATAACCTGTTCCTTACTGCAGGGATGTTATAACCTGTCCCTTACTGCAGGGATATTATAACCTGTTCCTTACTGCAGGGATATTATAACCTGTTCCTTACTGCAGGGATGTTATAACCTGTTCCTTACTGCAGGGATGTTATAACCTGTTCCTTACTGCAGGGATATTATAACATGTTCCTCACTGCAGGATAATTATAACCTGTTCCTTACTGCAGGGATATTATAACCTGTTCCTTACAATAGGATATTATAACCTGTTCCTTACTGCAGGGATATTATAACCTGTTCCTTACTGCAGGGATGTTATAACCTGTTCCTTACTGCAAGGATATTATAACCTGTTCCTCACTGCAGGATAATTATAACCTGTTCCTTACTGCAGGGATATTATAACCTGTTCCTTACAATAGGATATTATAACCTGTTCCTTACTGCAGGGATATTATAACCTGTTCCTTACTGCAGGGATATTATAACCTGTTCCTTACCACAGGGATGTTATAACCTGTTCCTTACTGCAGGGATGTTATAACCTGTTCCTTACTGCAGGGATGTTATAACCTGTTCCTTACAATAGGATATTATAACCTGTTCCTTACTGCAGGGATATTATAACCTGTTCCTTACTGCAGGGATATTATAACCTGTTCCTTACTGCAGGGATATTATAACCTGTTCCTTACTGCAGGGATATTATAACATGTTCCTTACTGCAGGGATGTTATAACCTGTTCCTTACTGCAGGGATATTATAACCTGTTCCTTACTGCAGGGATATTATAACCTGTTCCTTACTGCAGGGATATTATAACCTTTCCTTACTGCAGGGATGTTATAACCTGTTCCTTACTGCAGGGATGTTATAACCTGTTCCTTACTGCAGGGATATTATAACCTGTTCCTTGCTGCAGGGATATTATAACCTGTTCCTTACTGCAGGGATATTATAACCTGTTCCTTACTGCAGGGATGTTATAACCTGTTCCTTACTGCAGGGATATTATAACCTGTTCCTTACTGCAGGGATATTATAACCTGTTCCTTACTGCAGGGATGTTATAACCTGTTCCTTACTGCAGGGATGTTATAACCTGTTCCTTACTGCAGGGATATTATAACCTGTTCCTCACTGCAGGATAATTATAACCTGTTCCTTACTGCAGGGATATTATAACCTGTTCCTTACAATAGGATATTATAACCTGTTCCTTACTGCAGGGATATTATAACCTGTTCCTTACTGCAGGGATATTATAACCTGTTCCTTACTGCAGGGATGTTATAACCTGTTCCTTACTGCAGGGATATTATAACCTGTTCCTTACTGCAGGGATATTATAACCTGTTCCTTACTGCAGGGATATTATATCCTGTTCCTTACTGCAGGGATGTTAAAACCTGTTCCTTACTGCAGGGATATTATAACCTGTTCCTTACTGCAGGGATATTATAACCTGTTCCTTACTGCAGGGATGTTATAACCTGTTCCTTACTGCAGGGATGTTATAACCTGTTCCTTACTGCAGGGATATTATAACCTGTTCCTTACTGCAGGGATATTATAACCTGTTCCTTACTGCAGGGATATTATAACCTGTTCCTTACTGCAGGGATGTTATAACCTGTTCCTTACAATAGGATATTATAACCTGTTCCTTACTGCAGGGATATTATAACCTGTTCCTTACTGCAGGGATATTATAACCTGTTCCTTACTGCAGGGATATTATAACCTGTTCCTTACTGCAGGGATATTATAACCTGTTCCTTACTGCAGGGATATTATAACCTGTTCCTTACTGCAGGGATGTTATAACCTGTTCCTTACTGCAGGGATATTATAACCTGTTCCTTACTGCAGGGATATTATAACCTGTTCCTTAGCGCAGGGATATTATAACCTGTTCCTTACTGCAGGGATATTATAACCTGTTCCTTACTGCAGGGATATTATAACCTGTTCCTTACTGCAGGGATATTATAACCTGTTCCTTACTGCAGGGATATTATAACCTGTTCCTTACTGCAGGGATATTATAACCTGTTCCTTACTGCAGGGATGTTATAACCTGTTCCTTACTGCAGGGATGTTATAACCTGTTCCTTACTGCAGGGATATTATAACCTGTTCCTTACTGCAGGGATATTATAACCTGTTCCTTACTGCAGGGATATTATAACCTGTTCCTTACTGCAGGGATGTTATAACCTGTTCCTTACTGCAGGGATATTATAACCTGTTCCTTACTGCAGGGATATTATAACCTGTTCCTTACTGCAGGGATGTTATAACCTGTCCCTTACTGCAGGGATGTTATAACCTGTTCCTTACTGCAGGGATATTATAACCTGTTCCTCACTGCAGGATAATTATAACCTGTTCCTTACTGCAGGGATATTATAACCTGTTCCTTACAATAGGATATTATAACCTGTTCCTTACTGCAGGGATATTATAACCTGTTCCTTACTGCAGGGATGTTATAACCTGTTCCTTACTGCAGGGATATTATAACCTGTTCCTTACTGCAGGGATATTATAACCTGTTCCTTACTGCAGGGATATTATAACCTGTTCCTTACTGCAGGGATGTTATAACCTGTCCCTTACTGCAGGGATATTATAACCTGTTCCTTACTGCAGGGATATTATAACCTGTTCCTTACTGCAGGGATGTTATTACCTGTTCCTTACTGCAGGGATGTTATAACCTGTTCCTTACTGCAGGGATATTATAACATGTTCCTCACTGCAGGATAATTATAACCTGTTCCTTACTGCAGGGATATTATAACCTGTTCCTTACAATAGGATATTATAACCTGTTCCTTACTGCAGGGATATTATAACCTGTTCCTTACTGCAGGGATGTTATAACCTGTTCCTTACTGCAGGGATATTATAACCTGTTCCTCACTGCAGGATAATTATAACCTGTTCCTTACTGCAGGGATATTATAACCTGTTCCTTACTGCAGGGATGTTATAACCTGTTCCTTACTGCAGGGATATTATAACCTGTTCCTCACTGCAGGATAATTATAACCTGTTCCTTACTGCAGGGATATTATAACCTGTTCCTTACAATAGGATATTATAACCTGTTCCTTACTGCAGGGATATTATAACCTGTTCCTTACTGCAGGGATATTATAACCTGTTCCTTACCACAGGGATGTTATAACCTGTTCCTTACTGCAGGGATGTTATAACCTGTTCCTTACTGCAGGGATGTTATAACCTGTTCCTTACAATAGGATATTATAACCTGTTCCTTACTGCAGGGATATTATAACCTGTTCCTTACTGCAGGGATATTATAACCTGTTCCTTACTGCAGGGATATTATAACCTGTTCCTTACTGCAGGGATATTATAACATGTTCCTTACTGCAGGGATGTTATAACCTGTTCCTTACTGCAGGGATATTATAACCTGTTCCTTACTGCAGGGATATTATAACCTGTTCCTTACTGCAGGGATATTATAACCTTTTCCTTACTGCAGGGATGTTATAACCTGTTCCTTACTGCAGGGATGTTATAACCTGTTCCTTACTGCAGGGATATTATAACCTGTTCCTTACTGCAGGGATGTTATAACCTGTTCCTTACTGCAGGGATGTTATAACCTGTTCCTTACAATAGGATATTATAACCTGTTCCTTACTGCAGGGATATTATAACCTGTTCCTTACCACAGGGATGTTATAACCTGTTCCTTACTGCAGGGATATTATAACCTGTTCCTCACTGCAGGATAATTATAACCTGTTCCTTACTGCAGGGATATTATAACCTGTTCCTTACAATAGGATATTATAACCTGTTCCTTACTGCAGGGATATTATAACCTGTTCCTTACTGCAGGGATATTATAACCTGTTCCTTACTGCAGGGATGTTATAACCTGTTCCTTACTGCAGGGATATTATAACCTGTTCCTTACTGCAGGGATATTATAACCTGTTCCTTACTGCAGGGATATTATAACCTGTTCCTTACTGCAGGGATGTTATAACCTGTCCCTTACTGCAGGGATATTATAACCTGTTCCTTACTGCAGGGATATTATAACCTGTTCCTTACTGCAGGGATGTTATAACCTGTTCCTTACTGCAGGGATGTTATAACCTGTTCCTTACTGCAGGGATATTATAACATGTTCCTCACTGCAGGATAATTATAACCTGTTCCTTACTGCAGGGATATTATAACCTGTTCCTTACAATAGGATATTATAACCTGTTCCTTACTGCAGGGATATTATAACCTGTTCCTTACTGCAGGGATGTTATAACCTGTTCCTTACTGCAAGGATATTATAACCTGTTCCTCACTGCAGGATAATTATAACCTGTTCCTTACTGCAGGGATATTATAACCTGTTCCTTACAATAGGATATTATAACCTGTTCCTTACTGCAGGGATATTATAACCTGTTCCTTACTGCAGGGATATTATAACCTGTTCCTTACCACAGGGATGTTATAACCTGTTCCTTACTGCAGGGATGTTATAACCTGTTCCTTACTGCAGGGATGTTATAACCTGTTCCTTACAATAGGATATTATAACCTGTTCCTTACTGCAGGGATATTATAACCTGTTCCTTACTGCAGGGATATTATAACCTGTTCCTTACTGCAGGGATATTATAACCTGTTCCTTACTGCAGGGATATTATAACATGTTCCTTACTGCAGGGATGTTATAACCTGTTCCTTACTGCAGGGATATTATAACCTGTTCCTTACTGCAGGGATATTATAACCTGTTCCTTACTGCAGGGATATTATAACCTTTTCCTTACTGCAGGGATGTTATAACCTGTTCCTTACTGCAGGGATGTTATAACCTGTTCCTTACTGCAGGGATATTATAACCTGTTCCTTGCTGCAGGGATATTATAACCTGTTCCTTACTGCAGGGATATTATAACCTGTTCCTTACTGCAGGGATGTTATAACCTGTTCCTTACTGCAGGGATATTATAACCTGTTCCTTACTGCAGGGATATTATAACCTGTTCCTTACTGCAGGGATGTTATAACCTGTTCCTTACTGCAGGGATGTTATAACCTGTTCCTTACTGCAGGGATATTATAACCTGTTCCTCACTGCAGGATAATTATAACCTGTTCCTTACTGCAGGGATATTATAACCTGTTCCTTACAATAGGATATTATAACCTGTTCCTTACTGCAGGGATATTATAACCTGTTCCTTACTGCAGGGATATTATAACCTGTTCCTTACTGCAGGGATGTTATAACCTGTTCCTTACTGCAGGGATATTATAACCTGTTCCTTACTGCAGGGATATTATAACCTGTTCCTTACTGCAGGGATATTATATCCTGTTCCTTACTGCAGGGATGTTAAAACCTGTTCCTTACTGCAGGGATATTATAACCTGTTCCTTACTGCAGGGATATTATAACCTGTTCCTTACTGCAGGGATGTTATAACCTGTTCCTTACTGCAGGGATGTTATAACCTGTTCCTTACTGCAGGGATATTATAACCTGTTCCTTACTGCAGGGATATTATAACCTGTTCCTTACTGCAGGGATATTATAACCTGTTCCTTACTGCAGGGATGTTATAACCTGTTCCTTACAATAGGATATTATAACCTGTTCCTTACTGCAGGGATATTATAACCTGTTCCTTACTGCAGGGATATTATAACCTGTTCCTTACTGCAGGGATATTATAACCTGTTCCTTACTGCAGGGATATTATAACCTGTTCCTTACTGCAGGGATATTATAACCTGTTCCTTACTGCAGGGATGTTATAACCTGTTCCTTACTGCAGGGATATTATAACCTGTTCCTTACTGCAGGGATATTATAACCTGTTCCTTAGCGCAGGGATATTATAACCTGTTCCTTACTGCAGGGATATTATAACCTGTTCCTTACTGCAGGGATATTATAACCTGTTCCTTACTGCAGGGATATTATAACCTGTTCCTTACTGCAGGGATATTATAACCTGTTCCTTACTGCAGGGATATTATAACCTGTTCCTTACTGCAGGGATGTTATAACCTGTTCCTTACTGCAGGGATGTTATAACCTGTTCCTTACTGCAGGGATATTATAACCTGTTCCTTACTGCAGGGATATTATAACCTGTTCCTTACTGCAGGGATATTATAACCTGTTCCTTACTGCAGGGATGTTATAACCTGTTCCTTACTGCAGGGATATTATAACCTGTTCCTTACTGCAGGGATATTATAACCTGTTCCTTACTGCAGGGATGTTATAACCTGTCCCTTACTGCAGGGATGTTATAACCTGTTCCTTACTGCAGGGATATTATAACCTGTTCCTCACTGCAGGATAATTATAACCTGTTCCTTACTGCAGGGATATTATAACCTGTTCCTTACAATAGGATATTATAACCTGTTCCTTACTGCAGGGATATTATAACCTGTTCCTTACTGCAGGGATGTTATAACCTGTTCCTTACTGCAGGGATATTATAACCTGTTCCTTACTGCAGGGATATTATAACCTGTTCCTTACTGCAGGGATATTATAACCTGTTCCTTACTGCAGGGATGTTATAACCTGTCCCTTACTGCAGGGATATTATAACCTGTTCCTTACTGCAGGGATATTATAACCTGTTCCTTACTGCAGGGATGTTATTACCTGTTCCTTACTGCAGGGATGTTATAACCTGTTCCTTACTGCAGGGATATTATAACATGTTCCTCACTGCAGGATAATTATAACCTGTTCCTTACTGCAGGGATATTATAACCTGTTCCTTACAATAGGATATTATAACCTGTTCCTTACTGCAGGGATATTATAACCTGTTCCTTACTGCAGGGATGTTATAACCTGTTCCTTACTGCAGGGATATTATAACCTGTTCCTCACTGCAGGATAATTATAACCTGTTCCTTACTGCAGGGATATTATAACCTGTTCCTTACAATAGGATATTATAACCTGTTCCTTACTGCAGGGATATTATAACCTGTTCCTTACTGCAGGGATATTATAACCTGTTCCTTACCACAGGGATGTTATAACCTGTTCCTTACTGCAGGGATGTTATAACCTGTTCCTTACTGCAGGGATGTTATAACCTGTTCCTTACAATAGGATATTATAACCTGTTCCTTACTGCAGGGATATTATAACCTGTTCCTTACTGCAGGGATATTATAACCTGTTCCTTACTGCAGGGATATTATAACCTGTTCCTTACTGCAGGGATATTATAACATGTTCCTTACTGCAGGGATGTTATAACCTGTTCCTTACTGCAGGGATATTATAACCTGTTCCTTACTGCAGGGATATTATAACCTGTTCCTTACTGCAGGGATATTATAACCTTTTCCTTACTGCAGGGATGTTATAACCTGTTCCTTACTGCAGGGATGTTATAACCTGTTCCTTACTGCAGGGATATTATAACCTGTTCCTTACTGCAGGGATGTTATAACCTGTTCCTTACTGCAGGGATGTTATAACCTGTTCCTTACAATAGGATATTATAACCTGTTCCTTACTGCAGGGATATTATAACCTGTTCCTTACCACAGGGATGTTATAACCTGTTCCTTACTGCAGGGATATTATAACCTGTTCCTCACTGCAGGATAATTATAACCTGTTCCTTACTGCAGGGATATTATAACCTGTTCCTTACAATAGGATATTATAACCTGTTCCTTACTGCAGGGATATTATAACCTGTTCCTTACTGCAGGGATATTATAACCTGTTCCTTACTGCAGGGATGTTATAACCTGTTCCTTACTGCAGGGATATTATAACCTGTTCCTTACTGCAGGGATATTATAACCTGTTCCTTACTGCAGGGATATTATAACCTGTTCCTTACTGCAGGGATGTTATAACCTGTCCCTTACTGCAGGGATATTATAACCTGTTCCTTACTGCAGGGATATTATAACCTGTTCCTTACTGCAGGGATGTTATAACCTGTTCCTTACTGCAGGGATGTTATAACCTGTTCCTTACTGCAGGGATATTATAACATGTTCCTCACTGCAGGATAATTATAACCTGTTCCTTACTGCAGGGATATTATAACCTGTTCCTTACAATAGGATATTATAACCTGTTCCTTACTGCAGGGATATTATAACCTGTTCCTTACTGCAGGGATGTTATAACCTGTTCCTTACTGCAGGGATATTATAACCTGTTCCTCACTGCAGGATAATTATAACCTGTTCCTTACTGCAGGGATATTATAACCTGTTCCTTACAATAGGATATTATAACCTGTTCCTTACTGCAGGGATATTATAACCTGTTCCTTACTGCAGGGATATTATAACCTGTTCCTTACCACAGGGATGTTATAACCTGTTCCTTACTGCAGGGATGTTATAACCTGTTCCTTACTGCAGGGATGTTATAACCTGTTCCTTACAATAGGATATTATAACCTGTTCCTTACTGCAGGGATATTATAACCTGTTCCTTACTGCAGGGATATTATAACCTGTTCCTTACTGCAGGGATGTTATAACCTGTTCCTTACTGCAGGGATGTTATAACCTGTTCCTTACTGCAGGGATATTATAACCTGTTCCTCACTGCAGGATAATTATAACCTGTTCCTTACTGCAGGGATATTATAACCTGTTCCTTACAATAGGATATTATAACCTGTTCCTTACTGCAGGGATATTATAACCTGTTCCTTACTGCAGGGATATTATAACCTGTTCCTTACCACAGGGATGTTATAACCTGTTCCTTACTGCAGGGATGTTATAACCTGTTCCTTACTGCAGGGATGTTATAACCTGTTCCTTACAATAGGATATTATAACCTGTTCCTTACTGCAGGGATATTATAACCTGTTCCTTACTGCAGGGATATTATAACCTGTTCCTTACTGCAGGGATATTATAACCTGTTCCTTACTGCAGGGATATTATAACATGTTCCTTACTGCAGGGATGTTATAACCTGTTCCTTACTGCAGGGATATTATAACCTGTTCCTTACTGCAGGGATATTATAACCTGTTCCTTACTGCAGGGATATTATAACCTTTTCCTTACTGCAGGGATGTTATAACCTGTTCCTTACTGCAGGGATGTTATAACCTGTTCCTTACTGCAGGGATATTATAACCTGTTCCTTACTGCAGGGATGTTATAACCTGTTCCTTACTGCAGGGATGTTATAACCTGTTCCTTACAATAGGATATTATAACCTGTTCCTTACTGCAGGGATATTATAACCTGTTCCTTACCACAGGGATGTTATAACCTGTTCCTTACTGCAGGGATATTATAACCTGTTCCTCACTGCAGGATAATTATAACCTGTTCCTTACTGCAGGGATATTATAACCTGTTCCTTACAATAGGATATTATAACCTGTTCCTTACTGCAGGGATATTATAACCTGTTCCTTACTGCAGGGATATTATAACCTGTTCCTTACTGCAGGGATGTTATAACCTGTTCCTTACTGCAGGGATATTATAACCTGTTCCTTACTGCAGGGATATTATAACCTGTTCCTTACTGCAGGGATATTATAACCTGTTCCTTACTGCAGGGATGTTATAACCTGTCCCTTACTGCAGGGATATTATAACCTGTTCCTTACTGCAGGGATATTATAACCTGTTCCTTACTGCAGGGATGTTATAACCTGTTCCTTACTGCAGGGATGTTATAACCTGTTCCTTACTGCAGGGATATTATAACATGTTCCTCACTGCAGGATAATTATAACCTGTTCCTTACTGCAGGGATATTATAACCTGTTCCTTACAATAGGATATTATAACCTGTTCCTTACTGCAGGGATATTATAACCTGTTCCTTACTGCAGGGATGTTATAACCTGTTCCTTACTGCAGGGATATTATAACCTGTTCCTCACTGCAGGATAATTATAACCTGTTCCTTACTGCAGGGATATTATAACCTGTTCCTTACAATAGGATATTATAACCTGTTCCTTACTGCAGGGATATTATAACCTGTTCCTTACTGCAGGGATATTATAACCTGTTCCTTACCACAGGGATGTTATAACCTGTTCCTTACTGCAGGGATGTTATAACCTGTTCCTTACTGCAGGGATGTTATAACCTGTTCCTTACAATAGGATATTATAACCTGTTCCTTACTGCAGGGATATTATAACCTGTTCCTTACTGCAGGGATATTATAACCTGTTCCTTACTGCAGGGATATTATAACCTGTTCCTTACTGCAGGGATATTATAACATGTTCCTTACTGCAGGGATGTTATAACCTGTTCCTTACTGCAGGGATATTATAACCTGTTCCTTACTGCAGGGATATTATAACCTGTTCCTTACTGCAGGGATATTATAACCTGTTCCTTACTGCAGGGATGTTATAACCTGTTCCTTACTGCAGGGATGTTATAACCTGTTCCTTACTGCAGGGATATTATAACCTGTTCCTTGCTGCAGGGATATTATAACCTGTTCCTTACTGCAGGGATATTATAACCTGTTCCTTACTGCAGGGATGTTATAACCTGTTCCTTACTGCAGGGATATTATAACCTGTTCCTTACTGCAGGGATATTATAACCTGTTCCTTACTGCAGGGATGTTATAACCTGTTCCTTACTGCAGGGATGTTATAACCTGTTCCTTACTGCAGGGATATTATAACCTGTTCCTCACTGCAGGATAATTATAACCTGTTCCTTACTGCAGGGATATTATAACCTGTTCCTTACAATAGGATATTATAACCTGTTCCTTACTGCAGGGATATTATAACCTGTTCCTTACTGCAGGGATATTATAACCTGTTCCTTACTGCAGGGATGTTATAACCTGTTCCTTACTGCAGGGATATTATAACCTGTTCCTTACTGCAGGGATATTATAACCTGTTCCTTACTGCAGGGATATTATAACCTGTTCCTTACTGCAGGGATGTTAAAACCTGTTCCTTACTGCAGGGATATTATAACCTGTTCCTTACTGCAGGGATATTATAACCTGTTCCTTACTGCAGGGATGTTATAACCTGTTCCTTACTGCAGGGATGTTATAACCTGTTCCTTACTGCAGGGATATTATAACATGTTCCTCACTGCAGGATAATTATAACCTGTTCCTTACTGCAGGGATATTATAAACTGTTCCTTACAATAGGATATTATAACCCGTTCCTTACTGCAGGGATATTATAACCTGTTCCTTACTGCAGGGATGTTATAACCTGTTCCTTACTGCAGGGATATTATAACCTGTTCCTCACTGCAGGATAATTATAATCTGTTCCTTACTGCAGGGATATTATAACCTGTTCCTTACAATAGGATATTATAACCTGTTCCTTACTGCAGGGATATTATAACCTGTTCCTTACTGCAGGGATATTATAACCTGTTCCTTACCACAGGGATGTTATAACCTGTGCCTTACTGCAGGGATGTTATAATCTGTTCCTTACTGCAGGGATGTTATAACCTGTTCCTTACAATAGGATATTATAACCTGTTCCTTACTGCAGGGATATTATAACCTGTTCCTTACTGCAGGGATATTATAACCTGTTCCTTACTGCAGGGATATTATAACCTGTTCCTTACTGCAGGGATATTATAACCTGTTCCTTACTGCAGGGATATTATAACCTGTTCCTTACTGCAGGGATATTATAACCTGTTCCTTAGCGCAGGGATATTATAACCTGTTCCTTACTGCAGGGATAGTATAACCTGTTCCTTACTGCAGGGATATTATAACCTGTTCCTTACCGCAGGGATGTTATAACCTGTTCCTTACTGCAGGGATGTTATAACCTGTTCCTTACTGCAGGGATGTTATAACCTGTTCCTTACAATAGGATATTATAACCTGTTCCTTACTGCAGGGATATTATAACCTGTTCCTTACTGCAGGGATATTATAACCTGTTCCTTACTGCAGGGATATTATAACCTGTTCCTTACTGCAGGGATATTATAACCTGTTCCTTACTGCAGGGATATTATAACCTGTTCCTTACTGCAGGGATGTTATAACCTGTTCCTTACTGCAGGGATATTATAACCTGTTCCTTACTGCAGGGATATTATAACCTGTTTCTTACTGCAGGGATATTATAACCTGTTCCTTACTGCAGGGATGTTATAACCTGTTCCTTACTGCAGGGATATTATAACCTGTTCCTTACTGCAGGGATATTATAACCTGTTCCTTACTGCAGGGATGTTATAACCTGTTCCTTACTGCAGGGATGTTATAACCTGTTCCTTACTGCAGGGATATTATAACCTGTTCCTCACTGCAGGATAATTATAACCTGTTCCTTACTGCAGGGATATTATAACCTGTTCCTTACTGCAGGGATGTTATAACCTGTTCCTTACTCCAGGGATATTATAACCTGTTCCTTACAATAGGATATTATAACCTGTTCCTTACTGCAGGGATATTATAACCTGTTCCTTACTGCAGGGATATTATAATCTGTTCCTTACTGCAGGGATGTTATAACCTGTTCCTTACTGCAGGGATGTTATAACCTGTTCCTTACAATAGGATATTATAACCTGTTCCTTACTGCAGGGATATTATAACCTGTTCCTTGCTGCAGGACAATTATAACCTGTTCCTCTCCAAGGAAGTATACACAGTTCAGTGTGGATCAAGGTGTGAGGGGAATATTAAGCAGGCTAGACGGAGTAATGCCTTTCCAAAGGCAAATTTTGGTTAAAAGAGTTGAAATGAAAGGTTATGTAGATCCCCCATATTTCGTTTTCTCCCACAATCCTTCCACCCAACCTCCAACACTACCATATTATCCGCCGCTGTCTTCTCCGCCAAGTCAGCTCCACTTACAGTTAATCAACTCGGCTAACACGGCAACGGGAGGCCTTTTGAGCAGTGGGAAAGCCATAACTGGGGGGAGTGGAGTGTGGGGCTCCTTGATGGGACTATTGCATTCCATTTAAAGAGCAACATTCAGCCAGGCTGTTTAAATAAGCATCGCTAACGTACCTCAGGGGCTGCGGACGGCCATTATCTGTCACATTGGGCGCAGGGCCTCCCTCACCGACCCTCCCTCCCTTCCTCCATCTGTCTGGCAGCAGGATCTAATATTAGCAATGCTGATCCTCAGCCTATGACTACTGTGATTTAGCAGAGCCATGGACAGACATGGCAGCCATGGCACTACTCTGTGGGCCTCATCTGCTTCTAAAAACGCCCCAGACTCCCCTGTCTCAGAGAGAGAGAGAGGCACTCCTCTCCCTCAGCATGTCTCTAATGAGAAAGGCCAAGCCGGCAATATGGAGGTTCAGACATGTTTGTGTATCACTCTGAAGCCCGAGTGATACAGGACCAGGAGACAATAGTCTCGGAGGACTGAAAGTTGCCTGCCACGCGCCATTACAGTTGGTGGCTGGAGAGACACGGCCCACGTTTGAGCGAGGTATTTAAATGAGGCTGCCGCCACATCTGTGGGTCTGGGGGGGGGGGGGGTCTTGTTGCAAGCCAAGAAGCCCGAGGCAGAGATGATGAGCTTGTGGGATCTGACTGTGTTCAGCTTGGCCAGTTCCTCTCTGACTTCAATCAGATTCTCTGTTAGAGGAATTTAATTTGCATCACACGCCTCACTGGTCAACTCTCTCCGTTTTTATCAAAGCATTTTCAGAGCCATCACCCCTACTGACTAGACTACTCCCAGGCAGATTTGAAATGCAGTTCTGTATTTAGAGGTGAGAGATGGTGAACCCACCCGATTGTCTCAGCTATTTTGTTTTTCATCAGCAAAAAATATTTTTCAATTTCACTATTCCACACATGGCTGTATTTTGGGCCAAGTGAGGTTTTTTGAAAAGTGGCAGACTAGCCAGATCGACTTAACCTTTTTGGAGACCCACTCCACTTCCCCCCAACACCCACTCCACAGGAGCTCCATCCCAGGTAACCTTCTTCTCCTCTGGCAGAGTTGCCTATGAGAGAGCCGTCCCTGGGGATGAGTGCCAGCACCTCCTCACCTAATCAGACCTGAAATCCTGTAAGCCGCCCAGGCCTGAGTTGATTGGGATAATCGTCTCAGACTGTCACGGCGTGATGCGGGACATGTGATGACGAGCTGTCATCCCTGGCATCATCCCACTGGTACTGACCAGCACAGATGACCCTTCGTCCTTGACGAGGGGAACATGTGTCGCTTCACCTTCTGCCTCTGTCCCCCAAAGACAATGATGGGAGTGAGGGAGGTACAATTTTGAAGTAGGTTTGAGATTGCCTGAGGTAGCGGCAGTGTTCCTCTAACTTTGATGGGATAGGAGGAACAGGGATGGGTGTTTTACCAGAGCCATTACAACAATACAGTCACCCTCCTTTAGTGTCCTTCATGCCTTCATGGAGAGCCGATCAAGCAGGGTTCCTTGAGACATGTGAAATCATACAGTATGTGGTGATGAGGTCATAACTCCTCAGGTAATCAACATGGATGAACAGTTAGAGAGATGGATTTTAGGTCTCAGGAGCACTCAGATGGAGAATATACAGCATACGTACCTGTCTCTGGAATCGAACGTGAGGCATTGATTTCATGATACTGTATGTGCATTTACTGTACTTGTTGCAGCGCACATTGAGCTGTGCTCTAGTCAAAGAGCTAAAGCTGCTATGCGTGGTTATAATGCTGTGTGCCTCAGTAATGTGAAGGTAACTGTTGTAGATTGGCTCCAGTATACAGGAGGGTTGGATACGATACGCCAAGTTGTGTTCTGCCTCTGCAGGTGGTCTGTTAATTGTGCATATTGGCTCTCCCCTCAATAAGGGAATTAGTGACGCTGTGATGGTTTCACTTGATGGAACACAACCCCTTTTCAATTTGTTCCCTGGTCATATTGTTGTTCATTCTTTCTTATTTCTCCATCCACGTATACCCTCTAGGCAACCTGGTAAACATGCTTGATTGATTATAAGCCGTAATGGTAAATGATGCCCCATTGAATGTTATGTGTGGGCAGGCATAGCGAAGTGGAATTGCGATGGACAAATAGAATAGGATAAAGAGAAAGAGATGTATTTACGGCAGGCCTCTGTATGCGAACGTGTCTGTGTGTAGCAGGAATGCAGTCTAGTATCCACACCTATCCTCTATCGCTAATGTCAGCTTCCCTCCTCGGCAAACCATGTCATGAGTTAATACTGATGTTAGCGAGTTGCTGGGGAAGTCAGTTTTCAGCCCTGGCTGATTGCAGGAGAAGCCCATTTCCCTTGGCTGATGATGGTTTTCTGTGAGGTCATATGGGCAGTGATGCATGGTGACCAGACAGAATAATCACCCAATTACTGCTCCATTGTGCAGCGGTAGACACTGCTCTACAGAAGCCATGTCCACCACTGTGTTCCCCATTCAGCTGATAGAGAAAGAGAGAGAGAAAAGACCCCAGTGAATAAGCTTGGCTAATTGCAAATAGTCGTAGCTGGACAATCAAAGTTACACATGACAAATGAGAGGCTTTAAATGTTGAGAGATGATTGACAGTTGACACAATATCATGATTGATGATAGTAGTGGCTGGGGAAAAGGACCTTGCAAAAAAAACAGGTAACATTTTCAAATGAGAAATCACTTTTTTTAACTTGTGAAATAGCTGTTTTCACATGTTGAGCTCAAATGTCACATGTGAAACCATATTTTCACCTCTATTAAAATTTGAGTTCACATGTTAAAGCCACCTTTCACCTCTCACCCTGACCTTAAATGTTATGATGGGGGCAGGCCATCAGGAAGTCTAGGATTCAGTTGCAGAGGGAGGTGTTCCATCCCAGGGTCCTATGGTGTTGAACACTGAGCTGTAGTCAATTATCCTGGTGAAAAAGGGCAGCGTGGAGTGCAGTAGAGATTGAGTCATCTGTGGATCTGTTGTAGCGTTTTGCAAATTAGATTGGGACCATGGTTTCTGGAATAACTGTGTTGATGTGATCCGTGACCAGTTTTTCAAAGCAGTTCATGGCTACAGATGTGAGTGCTATGGTTCGGTAGTCATTTAGACACTTTACCTTGGCGTCCTTGGGCACAGGGACGGTGGTTTGCTTGCAACATGGGTCAGGGAGAGGTTGAAAATGTCAGTGAAGACACTTGCCAGCTTGTCAGTATGTGCTCTGAGGACGCTTCCTGGTAATCCGTCTGACCCTGCTTTGAGTACGCATCCTGGTAATCCATCTGACCCTGCTTTGAGTACGCATCCTGGTAATCCGTCTGACCCTGCTTTGAGTACGCATCCTGGTAATCCATCTGACCCTGCTTTGAGTACGCATCCTGGTAATCCATCTGACCCTGCTTTGAGTACGCATCCTGGTAATCCGTCTGACCCTGCTTTGAGTACGCATCCTGGTAATCCATCTGACCCTGCTTTGAGTACGCATCCTGGTAATCCATCTGACCCTGCTCTGAGTACGCATCCTGGTAATCCGTCTGACCCTGCTTTGAGTACGCATCCTGGTAATCCATCTGACCCTGCTTTGAGTACGCATCCTGGTAATCCATCTGACCCTGCTTTGAGTACGCATCCTGGTAATCCATCTGACCCTGCTTTGAGTACGCATCCTGGTAATCCATCTGACCCTGCTCTGAGTACGCATCCTGGTAATCCGTCTGACCCTGCTTTGAGTACGCATCCTGGTAATCCATCTGACCCTGCTCTGAGTACGCATCCTGGTAATCCATCTGACCCTGCTTTGAGTACGCATCCTGGTAATCCATCTGACCCTGCGACCTTGTGAATGTTAACCTGTTTAACGGTCTTACTCACATCGGCTATGGAGAGCGTGATCATACAGTTGTCCGGAACAGTTGGTGCTCTCGCGCATGGTTCAGTGTTGCTTGCCTCAAAGCGAGCTTACAAGGCATTTAGCTCATCTGGTAGGCTGGCCTCACTGGGCAGCTCTCGTCTTCCCTTTGTAATCCGTGATAGTGTGCAAGCCCTGCCACATCCGACGAGCGTCAGAGACAGTGTAGTAAGATTTCATCTTAGTCCTGTATTGACGCTTTGCGTGTTTGATGGATCATTGGAGGGCTTAGCGGGATTTCTTATAAGCGTCCAGATTAGTGTCCCGCTCCTTGAAAGCGGGAGCTCTAGCCTTTAGCTCAGTGTGGATGTTGCCTGTAATCCATGGCTTCTGTTCGAGATATGTACATACGGTCACTATGGAGACAACTTTGCCGATGCACTGATAACGTAAACTTATCAATACCATCAGATGAATCCTGAAACATATTCCAGTCTATGCTAGAAAAACAGTCCTGTAGCTTAGCATCCGCTTCATCGGACCACTTCCATACTGAGTGTGTCACTGGTACTTCCTGTTCGAGTTTTTTCTTGTATGCAGGAATCAGGAGAATAGAGTTATGGTCATATTTGCCAAATGGAGCTTTGTATGCATCTCTGTGTGTGGAGTAAAGGTGCTCTGGAATATTTATTTCTCTAGTTGCATAGGTGACATGCTGGTAAAAAAACAACAAGAAAACGGATTGCAATTTTCCTACACTCAAATCCATGGCCAGCAAGAGCCCTGACTCTGGATGAGCATTTTCTTCTTTGCTTATGGCCCTATACAGCTCGTTGAGTGCGGTCTTAGTGCCAGCATCGGTTTGTGGTGGTAAATAGACAGCTATGAAAAACACAAATGAAAATCCCTCACTCCCAAGTCAGAACCTCAACCAAGAACTGACAGGACGAATCCTGATGATGAGGATGAGGTCTGTAGTAAACCGACGCTTGAGGTCCAAAAACACATTGGGAGAAGTGAGTGCAGAGAGGGGAGCCACCAGGGTGCTGTAGCCCCGAATGAAGCCGTGGTCGAAATGAGCAAATCCCATGAAACATTTTAGCTGCATTCTGGATGTAGATTGGGGCCAATCCACCTTCGCTCTCACCTTTTCAGAATCCATCTGAACACTCCCTTCAGCGATGACGTATCCCAGAAAGGAGATAGTGGAGCGGTGGAATTTGCACTTATTAGCTTTCACGAACAACTGGTTTTCTAGGAGGTACTGAAGGACTTGTTGGACATGGAGGGCGTGTTCTTGAGCAAAACGGGAGAAAACAATGATGTCATCGAGGTAGACAAACACAAATCTATTCAACATGTCACGGAGCACATCGTTGACCAGGGCCTGGAACACTGCAGAAGCGATGGTGAGTCCAAACGGCATGACCAGGTACTCAAAGTGTCCGCTAGCTGTGCTGAAGGCCATCTTCCACTTGTCTCCTTCACGTAGCCAAACTAGGTGGTAGGCATTCCGAAGGTCCAACTTGGAAAAGATGGTTGTCTCCTGGAGAGGTTCGAAAGCTGAGGAGAGGAGTAGTAGAGGGTAGCGATTCTTCACTGTGATGGCATTGAGACCCCGAGAGTCAATACATGGACGCAGGGTCTTGTCCTTTTTTACCACAAAGAAGAACCCTGTGATGGCAGGGGAAGCAGAAGGACAAATGCTCCCAGCAGCCAGAGAGTCCTCAATGTACTCCTCCATAGCCTTGGTCTCAGAGCCAGACAGGGAATATAGCCGCCCACGAGGCGGTGTTCTGCCCGGGAGGAGATCAATAGCGGTGCGAGCCTTGCTGAACACCTCCAGGAGGTCCTGTTTTTTTGCGGGAACAGCAGAGAAATGCAAGGCTTTCCAGAGCCCGCAGGAGGACGTCCCGGGGCAGGCTGTGCCACTTTAAGGCAATGTGAAAGGCAGAATGGGCTCCAACCCAGGATAGAACCAGTGGTCCAGACAATAATGGGGTTGTGCCTCTGGAGCCATGAGAATCCCAAAACAACAGGAACATGGGGAGATTCAATGAGAAGAAGCTGTATGGACACTGCGATTGCCTGACACACGCAGGTTAAAATGGGCACCATACTATGCCTATGGTGAGTCCATCCAGTGCTCTGGCATGCATGGGAATGGAGAGGAGTTGGAGATATGGAGATATCAAGCTCCGATACGAGAGTAGCGTCCATAAAACTCTCATCAGCTCCAGAGTCAATGAGCACTCGGAGAGATTTAGACCTGTCACCCCACAGCAGAATGACATGGAAGAGAGTATGAGTAAATGGAGTTAGAAAACTCCCAGTATGGCCCACCATAGTACTCTTACCTAGTTGATGAGTCTGGTCTTTTAATGGAAAGGCGGATTTGTAATGTCCTTAGCACCACAATTACATGCAACTGTTAGAGTTAAGCCTCCCATTGCATAGGCACTGTAGAGAATTAGTTGCCTTCGATCCTCTCAGAAATGCAGGCATCGGGGACTTCCGGAGTTCTTCAGGGCAAGCAAGCAGCCGTGGATGAATGAGTAGGGCCAAAATCAGACCTCATGTCCCTCCTGCGCTCCCGTAGACGTCAATCGATCCTTATTGTTAAGGCTATGAGAGAATCGAGGTCCAGGGGTAACTCCCAAGCTGCGAGCTCGTCTTTAATCTCCTCGGATAGTCCATGAAGAAAGGTATCGAACAGAGACTCCGGGTTCCAGGCACTCTCGGCGGCCAACGTGCAAAAGTTTACTGTGTAGTCTGCCACACTACGGGGTTTTTAACATGATTGAAGTTGCTTTCTCTCTCACGGACATCGAATACCTTCCTCACCTCCGTCATGAAATCCTCCAAATGAAGGCAAATGGTGGATTATTGCTCCCAAACCGCCATAGCCCAGGAGAGCACTTTACCAGACATTAGCGTTATAAGATATTCTTGAACGGTACGAAGAGGGCTGCAGCTCAAAGATGAGGGAGCACTGGGAAAGAAACGCCTGGTAGGTTCCAGGGTCCCCAAACATTGTGCTCAGGAGGAGGTAGGCGGGGTTCTTGGGAAGCCAGGGTAGGCTGTACAAAATCTTCACTGGCAGGGGAATGACTGAGCATCCGAGAGGTCTCCGTTGGCATGCTGCCTGATAGATAGTCCATGGAAAACCTGGTCATGGCATCCCGACAGCGTATGGAGACCTTCCATAAGCCTCTGACGTAGCTCTTCATGTTTTACAATGGTGGCTCTCTGCAGGGAGACAGCGTTGCGGGGAGACAGTCTGCTGGGTCAGTCATGGCCAGTTCATACTATAACGACACAGGGCAAGACCAAGGTGCAGACACAGGAGGAAGATGGTTCATTAAATAGTACTCGCAAAACACCAGTCTGTACATCAACAGTGAAGAGGCGAGTCCGGGATGCTGGCCTTCTAGGCAGAGTTGCAAAGAAAAAGACACATCTCAGATCTGGTCAATAAAAAGAAAAGACTAAGATGCTGCAAAAGAACACAGATACTGGATAGAGGAACTCTGCCTAGAAGGCCAGCATCCCGGAGTCGACTCTTCACTGTTGATGTTGATACTGGTGTTTTGCTGGTACTATTTAATGAAGCTGCCAGTTGAGGACTTGTGAGGCGTCTGTTTCTCAAACTAGACACTCTAATGTACTTGTCCTCTTGCACAGTTGTGCACCGAGGCCTCCCACTCCACTTTCTATTCTGGTTAGAGACTGTTTGCGCTGTTCTGTGATGGGAGTAGTACACAGCGTAGTATGATATCTTTAGTTTCTTGACAGTTTCTCGCATGGAATAGCCTTCATTTCTCAGAACAAGAATAGACTGACGAGTTTCAGAAGAAAGGTCTTTGTTCCTGGCCATTTTGAGCCTGTAATCGAACCCACAAACACTGATGCTCCAGATACTTAACTAGTCTAAAGAAGGCCAGTTTTATTGCTTATTTAATCAGAACAACAGTTTTCAGCTGTGCTAACATAATTGCAAAGGAGTTTTCTAATGATCAATAAAGCCTTTTAAAATTATGAACTTGGATTAGCTAACAAAACGTCGAACAACATTGGAACACAGGAGTGATGGTTTCTGAAAATGGGCCTCTGTACGCCTATGTAGATATTCCATTAAAAATCAGCCGTTTCCAGCTACAAAAGTATTTTACAACATTAATAATGTCTACACTGTCTACACTTTCTGATCAATTTGACGTTATTTTAATGGACAATTGTTTTTGTTTTTCTTTCAAAAACAAGGAAATTTCTAAGTGACCCCAAACTTTTGAATGGTAGTGTGAGTCACACATATTTGACTTGTGAATTTTTACAAATGTGGTTTTTCACTTGTTCTTTTCACATGTTTTTTTCACAAGTTTTTTGTTAAGGGGGAGGGTTGTTGGCTATATGAGTAGTGTGTGTGTGTTTGTGTGTTTGTGTGTTTGTGTGTGTCCCTCTGTCACGACTTCCTCCGAAGTTGGTGCCTCTCCTTGTTTGGGCGGCGCAGACGTCAACGGCTTTCTAGCCGCTACCGATCTACTTTTCTTTTTCCATTTGTTTTGTCTTTATTGTACACACCTGGTTTGCATTACCTTATCATTTATTCCCTATTTAACCCTCTGGTTCCCACATGGTTTTGTGCGTGTTTGTTCTTTGTTAAGTGGTCGCTCTTTTGTGTCGAGCTGGAATATTTTTCACTGTATGGAATTAGTTTGTGATTTATTCGAGTAAAGTACGTTTTTACTCCAGTTCTGTGTCCTGCGCCTGACTCTGTCCAACCCGCTGAAAACTGACACTTGACACCCTCTTGGGTTTTAGAGAGTGATGAGGTGCAGAAAGCATTAGACATGTAATCAGCGAGGCTGTTCATCTCTCCATTTGGGTGAATTAAATCCTGAGGGGGGAGCAAGGAGCCATGGAACTTTCCCTGGGGGCTTGGAGTGCTGCAGGCTCTCTCCTCCCTCACCTCTCCTCTGGCCTTGGATCCCCGCTGCTAGCTTCCTCTAGAGCTGGGATAGCCTAGTGCCCAAACATGAAAGGGGGTCTGATACAATGAGAAAGGCCTTCCAAAGTAGATTGCATTTCATATCACTCTCTGTTCATCCTCATCTATTCCATAGTGCAAACAATCTTTTGTATAGTCTCTTTTGCTTTGCACCTTTAAACTGACCACCTGTCCCATATCTTTACCTCCCCCTGTCCACATCCTGTTCTCCTCTCTCCCATTGCTTTTCTGTCCATTTTATTGTGCCCTGTTGAATATATTGCTACCATTGTGCCAAAGGAGTTGGTTTCCTATAATATGAAAATCTGACCTCATCTTGCCGAGGTCATAGGCAATAAACAGCTGACAAGAGGGTGGACCGACAGAGCTTGAAATTCTAATCTTCTTCCCAGACCCCTGTTGGTGTGTGGTGGTGGCCAGGGTCAGCTCTGTAGCTCTCTACCCTCGTGGTGGTCAGGTAAAGGGAAGAGACTGCAGAGACTGCCTCTCTCCCTCTCCATCTCTCCATCTCTCCCTCTCTCAGCATTGGATTTATTGATATTGACCTTTTGCTGAAATTAAGTGTGTGGATCCCAAGGTAGCCAGAGCAAAGTTTAAACCAATTAAAGAGCACTTCACCGATCAGCCAGGCAAGGGGAGAGCTGTCCTCCAGGATGGCCTTAGTCAAATTAAAATAATTTGCACTGTATCAAAGCCTGCTCAGAGGGCAAACAACCTAAATGATCTCATTAGCTCAGTCATCTTTAAGAAAAGGAAATAAACTATTATGACAGCAACTACTGTATTCTATGAATTCAATTTATTCTAAGAATAATCTAAGAGTAATGTAAATGTCAGTTGAGAGTGATGGGCCAGTAATCGAAAGGTTGCTGGTTCGAATCCCAGAGCCTGGCAGGTGAAATATATGTTGATGTGACCTTGAGCAATGCACTTAACCTTAATTGCTCCTGTAACTCACTCTGGATAAGAGTGTCTGCTAAATGACAAGAATGAAAATGTAACGTAAGCATTACAGTTTCAGACAAGGAAGGTGATCTCTGGTATCTAGGCCTAGCTGCAGTAGAGTACATCCAAACTGCAGTACAACACACACATTAGACAGTCAAAGCAGCACTAAGGGGATCAGACCTAAGGATGGTGTCTTTGAAACACAGAGGTCTAATGCACTTAAAGCAGGCCAGATCGATGTGTGAGGGAGGGCTGACACCCATGAAGGAACATAAGGACTGTCATGCCAGTGAAAATGGTAACTAACAGAATTATTTGAGAAAGTGGTAACTAGGCACCCTGCCAGCAGGAGGGAGAGCGACCAGGCAATATTTTTATTATGCACTTGGAGAATTATGTATTTCAAACAGGGGACACTTCACATTGTGTTAGTCATTACCTGCCTCTCCTGTTCACACGTTGCATCACATTACCTGAGATGAAGGTACAACCTGTCAGTTATCCACTATCACACCTCTACTTAGATTGAGGAGAACACTCAGATAATATTAATTCTGGATTGCTGATGAGATCATCAAAAAGCACTTGAAATGGAAGATTCATTGCAAACAATTATAGGCTCAACTATAACAGTAGGATCAAAGCAATTACATCTGGTGTACAATTCAACAACTACTAATGAGCGTGTAAATAATCATGCCTTGTTGAAGACATGTTTGCTGTCTAATACGTACAGTTGAAGTTGGACGTTTACATACACCTTAGCCAAATACATTTAAACTCAGTTTTTCACATTTCCTGACATTTAATCCTAGTACAAATTCCCTGTCTTAGGTCAGTTAGGATCACCACTTTATTTTTAAGAATGGGAAATGTCAGAATAATAGTAGAGAGAATGATTTGTATTCTATGAATTCAATTTATTCTAAGGATAATCTAAGAGTAATGTAAATGTTGTTTGAGAGTGTTGGGCCAGTAATGTCAGAATAATTTCATTTAAGTCATTTAAGTCATTTAGCAGACGCTCTTATCCAGAGCGACTTACAAATTGGTGAATTCACATTCTGACATCCAGTGGAACAGCCACTTTACAATAGTGCATCTAAATCATTAAGGGGGAGGGGGGTGGTGAGAAGGATTACTTATCCTATCCTAGGTATTCCTTGAAGAGGTGGGGTTTCAGGTGTCTCCGGAAGGTGGTGATTGACTCCGCTGTCCTGGCGTCGTGAGGGAGTTTGTTCCACCATTGGGGGGCCAGAGCAGCGAACAGTTTTGACTGGGCTGAGCGGGAACTGTACTTCCTCAGTGGTAGGGAGGCGAGCAGGCCAGAGGTGGATGAACGCAGTGCCCTTGCTTGGGTGTAGGGCCTGATCAGAGCCTGGAGGTACTGCGGTGCCGTTCCCCTCACAGCTCCGTAGGCAAGCACCATGGTCTTGTAGCGGATGCGAGCTTCAACTGGAAGCCTTAAAAGAACGACAATAGCTGGCTAGCTAACCTAGAAAATCGCTCTAGGCTACACAATTGTCTTAGATACAAAGGCGGCTATGTAGCTAGCTAGCTACGATCAAACAAATCAAACCGTTGTACTGTAATAGTTTCTACAGTGCTGCTATTCGGGGGCTAGCTGGCTAGCTACGTTAAAAGAACGACAATAGCTGGCCAGCTAACCTAGAAAATCGCTCTAGACTAAACAATTGTCTTAGATACAAAGACGGCTATGTAGCTGGCTAGCTACGATCAAACAAATCAAACCGTTGTACTGTAATGAAGTGAAATGAAAATGTGATACTACCTGTGGAGCGACGCGGAATGTTGACCGGGTAGTTGAAGTTCAATTCGGTAGAGGTTGGCTAGCTGTTGGCTAGCTAGCTAGCAGCATCTCCTACGTTAAGGACGACAAATAGCTGGCTAGCTAACCTCGGTAAATTAAGATAATCACTCTAAGTCTACACACTCTAAACTACACAATTATCTTGGATACGAAGACAGCGAAGACAACTATGTAGCTAGCTGACACTACGCTAATCGAGTCGTTCAGTTGAGTGTAATAGTTTCTACAGTGCTGGTGGACAGTGGATGTTAGCTAGCTGCTTAGCTAGCTGCTGGGCAGATACGTTAGGACGACGAAATACGATAATTATGCAATTATCTTTGATACAAAGACGGCTATGTAGCTAGCTAAGAAGAAATTGCTAAGATTAGACAAATCAAACCGTTGTACTATAATGAAATGTAATGAAAAGTTATACTACCTGCGGACCGAAGTGTAGATGCGACCGCTCGCTCCAACCTGGAACCGGGTTGGAGCGAGCGTAGAGAGAATGATTTATTTCAGCTTTCATTGTTTTCATCACATTCCCAGTGGGTCAGAAGTTTACATACACTCAATTAGTATTTTATAGTATTGCCTTTAAATTGTTTAACTTGGGTCAAACATTTCAGCCGTCCACAAGCTTCCCACAATAAGTTGGGTGAATTTTTGCCCATTCCTCCTGACAGAGCTGGTGTAACAGTCAGGTTTGTAGGCCTCCTTGCTCGCACAAGCTTTTTCAGTTCTGCCCACAAATTTTCTATAGGATTGAGGTCAGGGCTTTGTGATGGCCACTCCAATACCTTGACTTTGTTGTCCTTAAGCCATTTTGCCACAACTTTGGAAGTATGCTTGGGGTCATTGTCCATTTGGAAGACCCATTTGCGACCAATCTTTAACTTCCTGACTGATGTCTTGAGATGTTGTTTCAATAAACATAATTTTCCTCCCTCATGATGCCATCTGTTTTGTAATGTGCACCAGTCCCTCCTGCAGCAAAGCACCCCAACAACATGATGCTGTCACCCCCATGCTTATCGGTTGGGATGGTGTTCTTTGGCTTGCAAGCCTCCCCTTTTCTCCTCCAAACATATCGATGGTCATTATGGCCAAACAGTTCTATTTTTTGTTTCATCAGACCAGAGGACATTTCACCAAAAAGTACGATCTTTGTCCCCATGTGCAGTTGCAAACCATAGTCTGGCTTTTTTATGGCGGATTTGGAGCAGTGGCTTGTGGATCTAGATACTTTTCTACCTGTTTCCTCCAGCATCTTCACAAGGTCCTTTGCTGTTGTTCTGGGATTGATTTGCACTTTTCGCACCAAAGTACATTCATCTCGAGGAGACAGAACACGTCCCATGGTGTTTATACTTGCGTACTATTGTTTGTACAGATGAGTGTGGTACCTTCAGGCATTTGGAAATTGCTCCCAAGGATGAACCAGACTTGTGGAGTTCTACTTTTTTTCTGAGCTCTTGGCTGATTTCTTTTGAATTTCTCATGATGTCAAGCAAAGAGGCACTGAGTTTGAAGGTAGGCCTTGAAATACATCCACAGGTACACCTCCAATTGACTCAAATTATGTCAATTAGCCTATCAGAAGATTCTGAAGCCATGACATCATTATCTGGAATTGTCCAAGCTGTTTAAAAGCACAGTCAACGTAGTGTATGTAAACGTCTGACCCACTGGAATTGTGATACAGTGAATTTTAAGTGAAATAATCTGTCTGTAGACAATTGTTGGAAAAATGACTTGTGTCATGCACAAAGTAGATGTCCAAACCTACTTGCCAAAACTATAGTTTGTTAACAAGAAATGTGTGGAGTGGTTGAAAAACGAGTTTTAATGACTCCAACCTAAGTGCATGTAAACTTCCGACTTTAACTCTATGTATGGTGGGTAGGTGTAGGCCTATGACTGGCTGGCTGGAAATACCACTGATCACCCTAAGTGACCAGAACTGTAATGTTTGTGTAACAAATCATGGCATGTTGAGACTCATTTTGATATAGACCCGTTTGTTCATCTCAGTCTACTTTAGCCAATGTGAACTGTATCATTCAGGCTGGGAGGCCCTGCTGCTCCCCAGGTGATGGATGGTTATGTAGAGTTCTGCATATAAACAGGCCTGTCAGTCTACCAGACACGCTGTACGCTTTGACACAGCACCGTACTGCAGTCGGAATATAGAAGATCCTTTAGCGGCAAAACACAAAGGAAGGGGAGTGGAACTGTGGCGGCTAAACTGTATTTTGATTGTAAATGGAGGTCTGAGGTGGTGGTGGTGGTGGTGTCTAATCCAGGGCCAGCAGGGGGCTGCCCACCCCACTTCGGCTGCACAGGGGCACAGCTCTGTAAACTTTGCACAAGTTGTCATCAGAAAACCATGGACAGACTGATTTATGTGCATATTTAAACCTGTTTGCATTTATTCATGAGTTTGTCTATTTGTTCACTTTGTTGTTGTCATGACATGTTGACTTTTGGCTCTGGAGCCGTGGAATCAACTGGAGCTATTATTGTGCACGTCCTTAACTTTAGCTCCATTGTCTATCTGTGCTCTGAGAAAAGGTTGCCATGGTGAAAAAAATAGGGGTTGTTGTGGTTGTAACCAAGATCAATAAGAGCCAAAAACGTTGACATTGAAAACAGCTAGTGGATAGTTGGCATTTTTTTCTTTTCATTATCTTCCATAAATAACAATATATTGCCTTCGTTTTTGAGGTTACGTTTGATGGTTAGTGTGTGTGGATTGTAACAATGCCTTTGACACGACTGTGGTCTTAGACGAACAAGCAATCACACACTGTTATACTGTAGGTCAGTTTGATTATTGGGCTTTAGCTTAACACTCTCAAGGGATCCTCAGAGGACCATTCATTGCCTTGTATCAGAGAGCTCTGGCGGTTGCATCCGGTCCTGAAAGAGGAACGGGTCAAAAGGTAAACGATGAAGCTCATTCTTTAAACAGAGAACATCAAATAAGCTAGAGATCAATGTCCTATATTAAGAACGTAAATTATCCTCTAAGGAAGTGTTTCCTGTGTGTGTAGCTGTGCGTGCCTTCAAAAGCTGTTTTGACTGCATTTAACGAAGACTGCCATTGCATCACAGTATGTCAGGGTTCAAACTGGTGCAGTCTTTCAATTCCGTATTCAATAGAAATATTGTGTTGCCATTGAATAACCTCATTTATTGCCTGTTTCACTTTCAGTCTTATCTTCTATATCACTCTTAAGGTCATTTAAAACTGAATGCCATCACATCCCAACGGGAGCCAGCAGCATACACTGCATGTCAAAACTCTTTTAGAGATGACAGGAGGGATGAGAATCAAATCGTCCTCCATGCTTTGAATAAATCTGCCCGCCAAGCATAATTCCAATCAGAAACATAATCGCCTAAATGTTTGTATTCATCAACCCTGCCACCTCTGTTAATCCATGCCTTCGCTCACCTCTCCCTGGCACCTCGAACTCAAATGGCTTTTTCCACGTAGAAAGCCATGAATATGTAATGGCATTCTGACTCATGGGAGAGATTCTAGCCGGTGCCTCACAAAAGGTTTCCTTTTTTTAACATGTAAATATGGCGGAGACAATTACAAAGCAACAGCTAGAAGCGTTTCTTCCATCAGTGATTCACCACTATAGTGATGCCTCTCAGCTCTCAGGCGATTTGTACTCCCATCATACTATTTGTCATATATCATTGTAGCAACACTTTACTTAAAATACCCCCGATAACAAATCACAAATACTGTATTCTTATGTGTAATATTAGCATTATGTTAAGCATGGATAATACTAGTGGAATAAACATGTATCGTAGTGGCTGTTCACCACTGACCTTGGAGACACAGAGAGATATCTTGTTCAGAGAAATATGTTTGAGGTAAGACCAGAGTGCATGTTGGAAAGCGAGAGAAGTCCTACCCCCCATTGGGAGAGGGAACTGAGTGTGTCGTAGGGGGTCATCTCAACCCAGAGGAATTGGCTTCCCCCTCCCAGCCAGAAACCAAGGAGCGGATGAAGAGAGGGTGAAGCCAAGCTGAACTGGATCCGAATGGGCTTGTAGCCGTTGTAATTCATCCTGGGGCTTCATTTATAATCGTCACTCATAACCGTTATAAGTGTACATTTCGCACACTAAATATCTGTGTGCCTATGAACCAGCCTGCAGATAGAACCCTGGCCATCAGCACCTTCTGAAGACGGGCAGGATGAGGCTATGTTATTGATCTCCCAGGTAGAACCATTTGGGGTTGATATCCAAAGGTTGCTCGAGTGGTCATGTCTGAGGTTCTGTCTTGCAGCTAACACCAATGGAGGAAAGAGACGACTATACTGCACTCACCCACGACACAAAATGACATAAGCTCCTGATTCTGACACCAGGCCACAGAATCAGAAGGACCTTTTAGTGTCTTGTTATGGTGGTGGGACTCCTTCCAGCCAACGGGAATTCATTATTAGCGTTATTCAGTGGAGGATCTTAGGTGGGGTGCTTTGTTGCTAGTTTATTATTGCCATGTTTTTCCTTTAGCTAAAGCCTTTGGTGGTGAATCCAAGTCATGCTTCCATTAAAGTGGATTAGCAAGATACAATAACTCTTTAGATATGATAGTGGGTCACTCCACATATTAGGTGCCTTTTGAGGTGTGTAACTTGGTGATTTTTGATTTGTGTTGATTTCACCTAATTTCAACATTTTGTCGTAAAGGACACACATTTACCCATCTCAAGAGGGTACTATACAAATACTATAGTAATTGCCTATTAAGTGCCAAATAAAGTAACAGGGTTGAATGTAACAGGGTTGACGATTTCATCTTAAATCAGCCATAAATCTTGTGATAAGGGAAACAAATGGAAGCTTGTTGTGTGCAGGGAGGGGCAATTGAAAGCAAGCTTCACAAAAAAATGAAATTGCTAAAGCATTTCTGTCCTGTGTATCTATGGGTAACAGGGTTTGTATGTTGGCCAACTCAGTTTTACACCACAAAATACCAGAATAATGTCAAAAAAGAGTAGAACCATCTCACCTGCTATAACACTATGATTTGACTACTATGTTCAATAATTATTTTTTTTAAAATATTTAAAGGAATAGTTTCACCATATTAAAATGAGAGTTCGGTTCACGTAACAGGGTTGACGCAAATAAGGGACAGGTTGTTGTTTTTGCACTTACAATTACAGATGTAAATGAATCACTTATCACATAGAAAAAAATACTAATTCTCAGAAATGACTTTGTCAAAACAACCAAATAAATAGAGCGTTTTAATGATGATGAAAACCTTGGGAATTAGGGGGGGTCGAGTGGGTCAAAATCTTCCTTGGAAGTCACAGAATGCTGAATTTTTGCAATTATTGAATTCTCTATGTGGTCAATATTATAGGGCACTTCATTGAATATAACAGACTTTTAAAAGTCAATATTGGTGCACAATTCATTTATACTTAAAATATCAAAGGGATGCAAAAGGCACTCATTTCGTGGAACAACCCTGGAATCCAACTGTTAACAATGCTGCAGGTCTGTGTTTATCATACAGAGATGACTGAACAACATCCATTGATGTGTGGAGTTCGAATGGATATGACGTACTTGTACTTTGAACCCCAAAGTAAAAACACATTTGCTGTTACTTTTATCTCAAATCGAGTCAGATCTCTTGTCATATCCGCTCCTCAACACTGTCAGGGCATTAGAATCCTTTATAGATGGGTCATTTGCATGCCGTCTGTATCACTGCTAGTGTTGAATGGCGGGAACCGGGTTACTGAGATTTACCAAGATTTACCGCCCAAAACCACTCCCTTTTCCTGGGATAAATAACTGCGAGAAACCGGTAAATGAACAGCAGGATGTGAAATGGAACTGCGTATGTGGTGTCTAAATCTACCTTCTCTACAGCCTTCTCTCTGCTCTCTGCATGATGAATCATCAATGCTCAGGGACAGACAGTCCATCTCAGTATGGAGCACACTTCCCAATGCATGTAGACCTATCATCTCATCACGGTCACTTTTTTTCTTGTGACAGGTAGGCCTACATTTACTGCAGCATAGCCCATGCTAGAATAATATACTGAACCAAAATAGAAATGCAACATGCAAGAATTTTTAAGACTTACAGTTCATGTAAAAAAAAAAATGAAATCAGTCAATTGAAAAAAATGATCTATAGATTTGACATGACTGGGCATGAGTGAGGGCACTCGGAGTGTGGTTTCACTAAAACAACCTCAAAGGAGATGATCGTGGACTTCAGGAAACAGCAGAAGGAGCACCCTCATATCCACTTCGACAGGACAGCAGTGGAGAAGGTGGAACGTTTTAAGTTCCTCATCACACACATCACAGACAAACTGAAATGGTGCACACACACAGACAGTGTGGTGAAGGCACAACAGCGCCTTTTCAACCTCAGGAGGCTGAAGAAATTTGACTTGTCACCTAAAATGCTCACTTTTACAGATGCACAATTGAGAGCATCCTGTCAAGCTGCATCACCGCCACGTACAGCAACTGCATCGCCCACAACCACAGGGATCTCCAGAGGGAGGTGTGATCTGCACAACGCATGACCGGGGGCAAACTACCTGCCCTCCAGGACACCTACAGCACCCGATGTCACAGGAAGGCCAAAAAGATCCTCAAGTACACCAGAGCCACTGCCTGTTCACAATTGTTACCATCCAGAAGGCGAGGTCAGTACAGCTGCATCAAAGCTCGGCCCGAGAGACTGAAAAACAGCTTCTATCTCAAGGTCATCAGACTGTATAATAGCCAGCACTAACACAGAGAGTCTGCTGCCTACATGCAGACTTGAAATCATTGGCCACGTAAATAAATGGATCACTACTCACTTTAATAATGCAACTTTAATAATGATTACATATCTTGCATTACTCATACTCATTACTCATATGTACAGTTAACATCGGAAGTTTACATGCACTTATGTTGAAGTCATTAAAACTTGTTAACAAACTATACTTTTGGCAAGTAGGTTAGGACATCTACTTTGTGCATGACACAAGTCATTTTTCCAACAATTGTCTACAGACAGATTATTTCACTTAAAATTCACTGTATCACAATTCCAGTGGGTCAGAAGTTTACATACACTAAGTTGACTGTGCCTTTAAACAGATTGGAAAATTCCAGAAAAAGATGCCCTGGCTTTAGAAGCTTTTGATAGGTAATTGACATCATTTGAATCAATAGGAGGTGTATCTTTGGATGTATTTCAAGACCTACCTCTTTGCTTGACATCATGGGAAAATCAAAAGAAATCAGCCATGACCTCCACAGGTCTGGTTCATCCTTGGGAGTAATTTCCAAACGCCTGAAGGTACCACGTGCATCTGTACAAACAATAATACGCAAGCATAATTCCATGGGATGATGCAGCCGTCATACCGCTCAGGAAGGAGACGCGTTCTGTCTCCTAGAGATGAACGTACTTTGTTGCGAAAGGTACAAATCAATCCCAGAACAACAGCAAAGGACCTTGTGAAGATGCTGGAGGAAACACATACAAAAGTGTATCTCAATACTTTGTTATATACCCTTTGTTGGCAATGACAGAGGTCAAACGTTTTCTGTAAGTCTTCACAAGGTTTTCACACACTGTTGCTGGTATTTTGGCCCATTCCTCCATGCAGATCTCCTCTAGAGCAGTGATGTTTTGGGGTTGTTGCTGGGCAACACGGACTTTCAAATCGCTCCAAAGATTTTCTATGGGGTTGAGATCTGGAGACTGGCTAGCCACTCCTTCGTTGCCCGGGCGGTGTGTTTGGGATTGTCATGTCATTGTCAAAGACCCAGCCATGTTTCATCTTCAATGCCCTTGCTGATGGAAACAGGTTTTCACTCAAAATCTCACGATACATGGCCCCATTCATTCTTTCCTTTACACGGATCAGTCGTCCTGGTCCCTTTGCAGAAAAACAGCCCCAGAGCATGATGTTTCCACCACCATGCTTCACAGTAGGTATGGTGTTCTTTGGATGCAACTCAGCATTCTTTGTCCTCCAAACACGACGAGTTCGACGAGTTGAGTTTTTACCAAAAAGTTATATTTTGGTTTCATCTGACCATATGACATTCTCCCAATCTTCTTCTGGATCATCCAAATGCTCTCTAGCAAACTTCAGACGGGCCTGGACATGTACTGGCTTAAGAATGGGGACACGTCTGGCACTGCAGGATTTGAGTCCCTGGTGGCGTAGTGTGTTACTGATGGTAGGCTTTGTTACTTTGGTCCCAGCTCTCTGCAGGTCATTCACTATGTCCCCCCGTCTGGTTCTGGGATTTTTGCTCACCGTTCTTGTGATCATTTTGACCCCACGGGGTGAGATCTTGCGTGGAGCCCCAGATCGAGGGA